>NW_026683198.1:900000-1067410 GCF_027579445.1 Ammospiza nelsoni | reverse complement strand
TCATCTGCCAAAGGCATCCCAAAGGGAGTGCAGAAGTGCCACAACATGGCTGCTTTCATGGCTTTTCCCTTAGGAAGAACCCTAATACCCGGCTGATTTACCTTCCTAGGGTTACTGTTAGGCTTAGGCCTAGGACTTTTAAAACCAGGAAGCCCTGGGCTCCAGGCACACTGCAGCTGCAAAAGGCATCCCAAGGAGAGCGCAAAAGTGACGCAACTTGGCTGCCACCACTGATATTTCCATGAGACCATCCCGAACCATAGGCTGATTTTCCTTCCTAGGGTTAAGGTTTGAGTTACGCCTAGGGTAAGGGTTCTATTAACCAGCAAGCCCTGAGTTCCAAGAACACAGCAGCTGCGAAGGACTAGCCAAGAAGAGCGCAAAAGTACCACAACATGCCTGCCTCCACAGCTTTTTCCTTGGGGACATGCCTCATTCCTGGCTGATTTGCCTTTCTCGTCTTAGGGTTGGGGTTCGGCCTAGGGCTAGGATTTTTAAAATCAGGAAGCCCTGAGTTCCAGGCACACTGGAGCTGTGAAAGGCATCCAAAAGGGAGTGCAAAAGTGCCACAACATGGCTGCTTTCACGGCTTTTTCCTTGGCAAGAAGCCTAACATCAGGCTGATTTACTTTCCCAGGGTTACTGTTAGGCTTAGGCCTAGGGCTAGGATTTTTGAAACTAGGAAGCCCTTAGCTCCAGGCACACTGCAGCTGTTCAAGGCATCCCAAGGGGAGTACAAAAGTGCAACAACATGGCAGCTTTCACAGCTTTTTCCTTGGCACCATCCCTATACCTAGGCTGATTTATCTGCCTAGGGTTAGGGTTAGGGTTCAGCCTAGGGCTTGGATTTCTTTAACCAGGAAGCCCTGAGTTCCAGGCTTACTTCATCTGCCAAAGGCATCCCAAAGGGAGTGCAGAAGTGCCACAACATGGCTGCTTTCACGGCTTTTTCCTTGGCAAGAAGCCTAACATCAGGCTGATTTACTTTCCCAGGGTTACTGTTAGGCTTAGGCCTAGGGCTAGGATTTTTGAAACTAGGAAGCCCTTAGCTCCAGGCACACTGCAGCTGTTCAAGGCATCCCAAGGGGAGTACAAAAGTGCAACAACATGGCAGCTTTCACAGCTTTTTCCTTGGCACCATCCCTATACCTGGGCTGATTTATCTGCCTAGGGTTAGGGTTAGGGTTCAGCCTAGGGCTTGAATTTTTTTTACCAGGAAGCCCTGAGTTCCAGGCTTACTTCATCTGCCAAAGGCATCCCAAAGGGAGTGCAGAAGTGCCACAACATGGCTGCTTTCACGGCTTTTCCCTTAGGAAGAACCCTAATACCCGGCTGATTTACCTTCCTAGGGTTACTGTTAGGCTTAGGCCTAGGACTTTAAAACCAGGAAGCCCTGGGCTCCAGGCACACTGCAGCTGCAAAAGGCATCCCAAGGGGAGCGCAAAAGTGACGCAACTTGGCTGCCACCACTGATATTTCCATGAGACCATCCCGAACCATAGGCTGATTTTCCTTCCTAGGGTTAAGGTTTGAGTTACGCCTAGGGTAAGGGTTCTATTAACCAGCAAGCCCTGAGTTCCAAGAACACAGCAGCTGCGAAGGACTAGCCAAGAAGAGCGCAAAAGTACCACAACATGCCTGCCTCCACAGCTTTTTCCTTGGGGACATGCCTAATTCCTGGCTGATTTGCCTTTCTCGTCATAGGGTTGGGGTTCGGCCTAGGGCTAGGATTTTTAAAAGCAGGAAGCCCTGAGTTCCAGGCACACTGGAGCTGTGAAAGGCATCCAAAAGGGAGTGCAGAAGTGCCACAACATGGCTGCTTTCACGGCTTGTTCCTTGGCAAGACGCCTAACACCAGGCTGACATACCTTCCCAGGGTTACTATTAGGCTTAGGCCTAGGGCTAGGATTTTTAAAACTAGGAAGCCCTTAGCTCCAGGCACACTGCAGCTGTTCAAGGCATCCCAAGGGGAGTACAAAAGTGCAACAACATGGCAGCTTTCACAGCTTTTTCCTTGGCACCATCCCTATACCTAGGCTGATTTATCTGCCTAGGGTTAGGGTTAGGGTTCAGCCTAGGGCTTGAATTTCTTTAACCAGGAAGCCCTGAGTTCCAGGCTTACTTCATCTGCCAAAGGCATCCCAAAGGGAGTGCAGAAGTGCCACAACATGGCTGCTTTCACGGCTTTTCCCTTAGGAAGAACCCTAATACCCGGCTGATTTACCTTCCTAGGGTTACTGTTAGGCTTAGGCCTAGGACTTTTAAAACCAGGAAGCCCTGGGCTCCAGGCACACTGCAGCTGCAAAAGGCATCCCAAGGAGAGCGCAAAAGTGACGCAACTTGGCTGCCACCACTGATATTTCCATGAGACCATCCCGAACCATAGGCTGATTTTCCTTCCTAGGGTTAAGGTTTGAGTTACGCCTAGGGTAAGGGTTCTATTAACCAGCAAGCCCTGAGTTCCAAGAACACAGCAGCTGCGAAGGACTAGCCAAGAAGAGCGCAAAAGTACCACAACATGCCTGCCTCCACAGCTTTTTCCTTGGGGACATGCCTAATTCCTGGCTGATTTGCCTTTCTCGTCTTAGGGTTGGGGTTCGGCCTAGGGCTAGGGATTTTTAAAATCAGGAAGCCCTGAGTTCCAGGCACACTGGAGCTGTGAAAGGCATCCAAAAGGGAGTGCAAAAGTGCCACAACATGGCTGCTTTCACGGCTTTTTCCTTGGCAAGAAGCCTAACATCAGGCTGATTTACTTTCCCAGGGTTACTGTTAGGCTTAGGCCTAGGGCTAGGATTTTTGAAACTAGGAAGCCCTTAGCTCAGGCACCTGCAGCTGTTCAAGGCATCCAAGGGGAGTACAAAAGTGCAACAACATGGCAGCTTTCACAGCTTTTTCCTTGGCACCATCCCTATACCTAGGCTGATTTATCTGCCTAGGGTTAGGGTTAGGGTTCAGCCTAGGGCTTGGATTTCTTTAACCAGGAAGCCCTGAGTTCCAGGCTTACTTCTGCCAAAGGCATCCCAAAGGGAGTGCCAAAGGCACACATGGCTGCTTTCACGGCTTTTCCCTTAGGAAGACCAACCGATTACCTACTACCGGCTTACTTTACCTCCTTAGGCTAGGACTTTTAAAACCAGAAGCCCTGGGCTCCAGGCACACTAGCAGCTGCAAAAGGCATCCCAAGGGGAGCGCAAAGTGACGCAACTTGGCTGCCACCACTGATATTTCCATGAGACCATCCCGAACCATAGCTGATTTTCCTTCCTAGGGTTAAGGTTTGAGTTACGCCTAGGGTAAGGGTTCTATTAACCAGAAAGCCCTGAGTTCAAGAACACAGCAGCTGCGAAGGACTAGCCAAGAAGAGCGCAAAAGTACCACAACATGCCTGCCTCCACAGCTTTTTCCTTGGGGACATGCCTAATTCCTGGCTGATTTGCCTTTCTCGTCTTAGGGTTGGGGTTCGGCCTAGGGCTAGGATTTTTAAAAGCAGGAAGCCCTGAGTTCCAGGCACACTGGAGCTGTGAAAGGCATCCAAAAGGGAGTGCAGAAGTGCCACAACATGGCTGCTTTCACGGCTTGTTCCTTGGCAAGACGCCTAACACCAGGCTGACTTACCTTCCCAGGGTTACTATTAGGCTTAGGCCTAGGGCTAGGATTTTTAAAACTAGGAAGCCCTTAGCTCCAGGCACACTGCAGCTGTTCAAGGCATCCCAAGGGGAGTACAAAAGTGCAACAACATGGCAGCTTTCACAGCTTTTTCCTTGGCACCATCCCTATACCTAGGCTGATTTATCTGCCTAGGGTTAGCGTTAGGGTTCAGCCTAGGGCTGTGATTTCTTTAACCAGGAAGCCCTGAGTTCCAGGCTTACTTCATCTGCCAAAGGCATCCCAAAGGGAGTGCAGAAGTGCCACAACATGGCTGCTTTCACGGCTTTTCCCTTAGGAAGAACCCTAATACCCGGCTGATTTACCTTCCTAGGGTTACTGTTAGGCTTAGGCCTAGGACTTTTAAAACCAGGAAGCCCTGGGCTCCAGGCACACTGCAGCTGCAAAAGGCATCCCAAGGGGAGCGCAAAAGTGACGCAACTTGGCTGCCACCACTGATATTTCCATGAGACCATCCCGAAACATAGGTTGATTTTCCTTCCTAGGCTTAAGGTTTGAGTTACGCCTAGGGTAAGGGTCTATTAACCAGAAAGCCCTGAGTTCCAAGAACACAGCAGCTGCGAAGGACTAGCCAAGAAGAGCGCAAAAGTACCACAACATGCCTGCCTCCACAGCTTTTTCCTTGGGGACATGCCTAATTCCTGGCTGATTTGCCTTTCTCGTCATAGGGTTGGGGTTCGGCCTAGGGCTAGGATTTTTAAAATCAGGAAGCCCTGAGTTCCAGCACACTGCAGCTGTGAAAGGCATCCAAAAGGGAGTGCAAAAGTGCCACAACATGGCTGCTTTCACGGCTTTTTCCTTGGCAAGAAGCCTAACACCAGGCTGACATACTTTCCCAGGGTTACTGTTAGGCTTAGGCCTAGGGCTAGGATTTTTGAAACTAGGAAGCCCTGGGCTCCAGGCACACTGCAGCTGTTCAAGGCATCCCAAGGGGAGTACAAAAGTGAACCAACATGGCAGCTTTCACAGCTTTTTCCTTGGCAACCATCCCTATACCTAGGCTGATTTATCTGCCTAGGGTTAGGGTTAGGGTTCAGCCTAGGGCTTGGATTTCTTTAACCAGGAAGCCCTGAGTTCCAGGCTTACTTCATCTGCCAAAGGCATCCCAAAGGGAGTGCAGAAGTGCCACAACATGGCTGCTTTCACGGCTTTTCCCTTAGGAAGAACCCTAATACCCGGCTGATTTACCTTCCTAGGGTTACTGCTAGGCTTAGGCCTAGGACTTTTAAAACCAGGAAGCCCTGGGCTCCAGGCACACTGCAGCTGCGAAAGGCATCCCAAGGGGAGCGCAAAAGTGACGCAACTTGGCTGCCACCACTGATATTTCCATGAGACCATCCCGAACCATAGGTTGATTTTCCTTCCTAGGGTTAAGGTTTGAGTTACGCCTAGGGTAAGGGTTCTATTAACCAGAAAGCCCTGAGTTCCAAGAACACAGCAGCTGCGAAGGACTAGCCAAGAAGAGCGCAAAAGTACCACAACATGCCTGCCTCCACAGCTTTTTCCTTGGGGACATGCCGAATTCCTGGCTGATTTGCCTTTCTCGTCTTAGGGTTGGGGTTCGGCCTAGGGCAAGGATTTTTAAAAGCAGGAAGCCCTGAGTTCCAGGCACACTGGAGCTGTGAAAGGCATCCAAAAGGGAGTGCAAAAGTGCCACAACATGGCTGCTTTCACGGCTTTTTCCTTGGCAAGAAGCCTAAAATCAGGCTGATTTACTTTCCCAGGGTTACTGTTAGGCTTAGGCCTAGGGCTAGGATTTTTGAAACTAGGAAGCCCTTAGCTCCAGGCACACTGCAGCTGTTCAAGGCATCCCAAGGGGAGTACAAAAGTGCAACAACATGGCAGCTTTCACAGCTTTTTCCTTGGCACCATCCCTATACCTAGGCTGATTTATCTGCCTAGGGTTAGGGTTAGGGTTCAGCCTAGGGCTTGGATTTCTTTAACCAGGAAGCCCTGAGTTCCAGGCTTACTTCATCTGCCAAAGGCATCCCAAAGGGAGTGCAGAAGTGCCACAACATGGCTGCTTTCACGGCTTTTCCCTTAGGAAGAACCCTAATACCCGGCTGATTTACCTTCCTAGGGTTACTGTTAGGCTTAGGCCTAGGACTTTTAAAACCAGGAAGCCCTGGGCTCCAGGCACACTGCAGCTGCAAAGGCATCCCAAGGGGAGCGCAAAAGTGACGCAACTTGGCTGCCACCACTGATATTTCCATGAGACCATCCCGAACCATAGGCTGATTTTCCTTCCTAGGGTTAAGGTTTGAGTTACGCCTAGGGTAAGGGTCTATTAACCAGAAAGCCCTGAGTTCCAAGAACACAGCAGCTGCGAAGGACTACCCAAGAAGAGCGCAAAAGTACCACAACATGCCTGCCTCCACAGCTTTTTCCTTGGGGACATGCCTAATTCCTGGCTGATTTGCCTTTCTCGTCTTAGGGTTGGGGTTCGGCCTAGGGCTAGGATTTTTAAAATCAGGAAGCCCTGAGTTCCAGGCACACTGGAGCTGTGAAAGGCATCCAAAAGGGAGTGCAAAAGTGCCACAACATGGCTGCTTTCACGGCTTTTTCCTTGGCAAGAAGCCTAACACCAGGCTGACATACTTTCCCAGGGTTACTGTTAGGCTTAGGCCTAGGGCTAGGATTTTTGAAACTAGGAAGCCCTGGGCTCCAGGCACACTGCAGCTGTTCAAGGCATCCCAAGGGGAGTACAAAAGTGCAACAACATGGCAGCTTTCACAGCTTTTTCCTTGGCACCATCCCTATACCTAGGCTGATTTATCTGCCTAGGGTTAGGGTTAGGGTTCAGCCTAGGGCTGTGATTTCTTTAACCAGGAAGCCCTGAGTTCCAGGCTTACTTCATCTGCCAAAGGCATCCCAAAGGGAGTGCAGAAGTGCCACAACATGGCTGCTTTCACGGCTTTTCCCTTAGGAAGAACCCTAATACCCGGCTGATTTACCTTCCTAGGGTTACTGTTAGGCTTAGGCCTAGGACTTTTAAAACCAGGAAGCCCTGGGCTCCAGGCACACTGCAGCTGCGAAAGGCATCCCAAGGGGAGCGCAAAAGTGACGCAACTTGGCTGCCACCACTGATATTTCCATGAGACCATCCCGAACCATAGGTTGATTTTCCTTCCTAGGGTTAAGGTTTGAGTTACGCCTAGGGGAAGGGTCTATTAACCAGAAAGCCCTGAGTTCCAAGAACACAGCAGCTGCGAAGGACTAGCCAAGAAGAGCGCAAAAGTACCACAACATGCCTGCCTCCACAGCTTTTTCCTTGGGACATGCCTAATTCCTGGCTGATTTGCCTTTCTCGTCTTAGGGTTGGGGTTCGGCCTAGGGCTAGGATTTTTAAAATCAGGAAGCCCTGAGTTCCAGGCACACTGGAGCTGTGAAAGGCATCCAAAAGGGAGTGCAAAAGTGCCACAACATGGCTGTTTCACGGCTTTTTCCTTGGCAAGAAGCCTAACATCAGGCTGATTTACTTTCCCAGGGTTACTGTTAGGCTTAGGCCTAGGGCTAGGATTTTTGAAACTAGGAAGCCCTTAGCTCCAGGCACACTGCAGCTGTTCAAGGCATCCCAAGGGGAGTACAAAAGTGCAACAACATGGCAGCTTTCACAGCTTTTTCCTTGGCACCATCCCTATACCTAGGCTGATTTATCTGCCTAGGGTTAGCGTTAGGGTTCAGCCTAGGGCTGTGATTTCTTTAACCAGGAAGCCCTGAGTTCCAGGCTTACTTCATCTGCCAAAGGCATCCCAAAGGGAGTGCAGAAGTGCCACAACATGGCTGCTTTCACGGCTTTTCCCTTAGGAAGAACCCTAATACCCGGCTGATTTACCTTCCTAGGGTTACTGCTAGGCTTAGGCCTAGGACTTTTAAAACCAGGAAGCCCTGGGCTCCAGGCACACTGCAGCTGCGAAAGGCATCCCAAGGGGAGCGCAAAAGTGACGCAACTTGGCTGCCACCACTGATATTTCCATGAGACCATCCCGAACCATAGGTTGATTTTCCTTCCTAGGGTTAAGGTTTGAGTTACGCCTAGGGTAAGGGTTCTATTAACCAGAAAGCCCTGAGTTCCAAGAACACAGCAGCTGCGAAGGACTAGCCAAGAAGAGCGCAAAAGTACCACAACATGCCTGCCTCCACAGCTTTTTCCTTGGGGACATGCCGAATTCCTGGCTGATTTGCCTTTCTCGTCTTAGGGTTGGGGTTCGGCCTAGGGCAAGGATTTTTAAAAGCAGGAAGCCCTGAGTTCCAGGCACACTGGAGCTGTGAAAGGCATCCAAAAGGGAGTGCAAAAGTGCCACAACATGGCTGCTTTCACGGCTTTTTCCTTGGCAAGAAGCCTAAAATCAGGCTGATTTACTTTCCCAGGGTTACTGTTAGGCTTAGGCCTAGGGCTAGGATTTTTGAAACTAGGAAGCCCTTAGCTCCAGGCACACTGCAGCTGTTCAAGGCATCCCAAGGGGAGTACAAAAGTGCAACAACATGGCAGCTTTCACAGCTTTTTCCTTGGCACCATCCCTATACCTAGGCTGATTTATCTGCCTAGGGTTAGGGTTAGGGTTCAGCCTAGGGCTTGGATTTCTTTAACCAGGAAGCCCTGAGTTCCAGGCTTACTTCATCTGCCAAAGGCATCCCAAAGGGAGTGCAGAAGTGCCACAACATGGCTGCTTTCACGGCTTTTCCCTTAGGAAGAACCCTAATACCCGGCTGATTTACCTTCCTAGGGTTACTGTTAGGCTTAGGCCTAGGACTTTTAAAACCAGGAAGCCCTGGGCTCCAGGCACACTGCAGCTGCAAAAGGCATCCCAAGGGGAGCGCAAAAGTGACGCAACTTGGCTGCCACCACTGATATTTCCATGAGACCATCCCGAACCATAGGCTGATTTTCCTTCCTAGGGTTAAGGTTTGAGTTACGCCTAGGGTAAGGGTCTATTAACCAGAAAGCCCTGAGTTCCAAGAACACAGCAGCTGCGAAGGACTACCCAAGAAGAGCGCAAAAGTACCACAACATGCCTGCCTCCACAGCTTTTTCCTTGGGGACATGCCTAATTCCTGGCTGATTTGCCTTTCTCGTCTTAGGGTTGGGGTTCGGCCTAGGGCTAGGATTTTTAAAATCAGGAAGCCCTGAGTTCCAGGCACACTGGAGCTGTGAAAGGCATCCAAAAGGGAGTGCAAAAGTGCCACAACATGGCTGCTTTCACGGCTTTTTCCTTGGCAAGAAGCCTAACACCAGGCTGACATACTTTCCCAGGGTTACTGTTAGGCTTAGGCCTAGGGCTAGGATTTTTGAAACTAGGAAGCCCTGGGCTCCAGGCACACTGCAGCTGTTCAAGGCATCCCAAGGGGAGTACAAAAGTGCAACAACATGGCAGCTTTCACAGCTTTTTCCTTGGCACCATCCCTATACCTAGGCTGATTTATCTGCCTAGGGTTAGGGTTAGGGTTCAGCCTAGGGCTGTGATTTCTTTAACCAGGAAGCCCTGAGTTCCAGGCTTACTTCATCTGCCAAAGGCATCCCAAAGGGAGTGCAGAAGTGCCACAACATGGCTGCTTTCACGGCTTTTCCCTTAGGAAGAACCCTAATACCCGGCTGATTTACCTTCCTAGGGTTACTGTTAGGCTTAGGCCTAGGACTTTTAAAACCAGGAAGCCCTGGGCTCCAGGCACACTGCAGCTGCGAAAGGCATCCCAAGGGGAGCGCAAAAGTGACGCAACTTGGCTGCCACCACTGATATTTCCATGAGACCATCCCGAACCATAGGTTGATTTTCCTTCCTAGGGTTAAGGTTTGAGTTACGCCTAGGGGAAGGGTCTATTAACCAGAAAGCCCTGAGTTCCAAGAACACAGCAGCTGCGAAGGACTAGCCAAGAAGAGCGCAAAAGTACCACAACATGCCTGCCTCCACAGCTTTTTCCTTGGGGACATGCCTAATTCCTGGCTGATTTGCCTTTCTCGTCTTAGGGTTGGGGTTCGGCCTAGGGCTAGGATTTTTAAAATCAGGAAGCCCTGAGTTCCAGGCACACTGGAGCTGTGAAAGGCATCCAAAAGGGAGTGCAAAAGTGCCACAACATGGCTGTTTCACGGCTTTTTCCTTGGCAAGAAGCCTAACATCAGGCTGATTTACTTTCCCAGGGTTACTGTTAGGCTTAGGCCTAGGGCTAGGATTTTTGAAACTAGGAAGCCCTTAGCTCCAGGCACACTGCAGCTGTTCAAGGCATCCCAAGGGGAGTACAAAAGTGCAACAACATGGCAGCTTTCACAGCTTTTTCCTTGGCACCATCCCTATACCTAGGCTGATTTATCTGCCTAGGGTTAGCGTTAGGGTTCAGCCTAGGGCTGTGATTTCTTTAACCAGGAAGCCCTGAGTTCCAGGCTTACTTCATCTGCCAAAGGCATCCCAAAGGGAGTGCAGAAGTGCCACAACATGGCTGCTTTCACGGCTTTTCCCTTAGGAAGAACCCTAATACCCGGCTGATTTACCTTCCTAGGGTTACTGTTAGGCTTAGGCCTAGGACTTTTAAAACCAGGAAGCCCTGGGCTCCAGGCACACTGCAGCTGCAAAAGGCATCCCAAGGGGAGCGCAAAAGTGACGCAACTTGGCTGCCACCACTGATATTTCCATGAGACCATCCCGAACCATAGGCTGATTTTCCTTCCTAGGGTTAAGGTTTGAGTTACGCCTAGGGTAAGGGTTCTATTAACCAGCAAGCCCTGAGTTCCAAGAACACAGCAGCTGCGAAGGACTAGCCAAGAAGAGCGCAAAAGTAGCACAACATGCCTGCCTCCACAGCTTTTTCCTTGGGGACATGCCTAATTCCTGGCTGATTTGCCTTTCTCGTCTTAGGGTTGGGGTTCGGCCTAGGGCTAGGATTTTTAAAATCAGGAAGCCCTGAGTTCCAGGCACACTGGAGCTGTGAAAGGCATCCAAAAGGGAGTGCAAAAGTGCCACAACATGGCTGTTTCACGGCTTTTTCCTTGGCAAGAAGCCTAACATCAGGCTGATTTACTTTCCCAGGGTTACTGTTAGGCTTAGGCCTAGGGCTAGGATTTTTGAAACTAGGAAGCCCTTAGCTCCAGGCACACTGCAGCTGTTCAAGGCATCCCAAGGGGAGTACAAAAGTGCAACAACATGGCAGCTTTCACAGCTTTTTCCTTGGCACCATCCCTATACCTAGGCTGATTTATCTGCCTAGGGTTAGGGTTAGGGTTCAGCCTAGGGCTTGGATTTCTTTAACCAGGAAGCCCTGAGTTCCAGGCTTACTTCATCTGCCAAAGGCATCCCAAAGGGAGTGCAGAAGTGCCACAACATGGCTGCTTTCACGGCTTTTCCCTTAGGAAGAACCCTAATACCCGGCTGATTTACCTTCCTAGGGTTACTGTTAGGCTTAGGCCTAGGACTTTTAAAACCAGGAAGCCCTGGGCTCCAGGCACACTGCAGCTGCGAAAGGCATCCCAAGGGGAGCGCAAAAGTGACGCAACTTGGCTGCCACCACTGATATTTCCATGAGACCATCCCGAACCATAGGCTGATTTTCCTTCCTAGGGTTAAGGTTTGAGTTACGCCTAGGGTAAGGGTTCTATTAACCAGAAAGCCCTGAGTTCCAAGAACACAGCAGCTGCGAAGGACTAGCCAAGAAGAGCGCAAAAGTACCACAACATGCCTGCCTCCACAGCTTTTTCCTTGGGGACATGCCTAATTCCTGGCTGATTTGCCTTTCTCGTCTTAGGGTTGGGGTTCGGCCTAGGGCTAGGATTTTTAAAAGCAGGAAGCCCTGAGTTCCAGGCACACTGGAGCTGTGAAAGGCATCCAAAAGGGAGTGCAAAAGTGCCACAACATGGCTGCTTTCACGGCTTTTTCCTTGGCAAGAAGCCTAACACCAGGCTGACATACTTTCCCAGGGTTACTGTTAGGCTTAGGCCTAGGGCTAGGATTTTTGAAACTAGGAAGCCCTTAGCTCCAGGCACACTGCAGCTGTTCAAGGCATCCCAAGGGGAGTACAAAAGTGCAACAACATGGCAGCTTTCACAGCTTTTTCCTTGGCAAGAAGCCTAACACCAGGCTGATTTACCTTCCCAGGGTTACTGTTAGGCTTAGGCCTAGGGCTAGGATTTTTGAAACTAGGAAGCCCTTAGCTCCAGGCACACTGCAGCTGTTCAAGGCATCCCAAGGGGAGTACAAAAGTGCAACAACATGGCAGCTTTCACAGCTTTTTCCTTGGCACCATCCCTATACCTAGGCTGATTTATCTGCCTAGGGTTAGGGTTAGGGTTCAGCCTAGGGCTTGGATTTCTTTAACCAGGAAGCCCTGAGTTCCAGGCTTACTTCATCTGCCAAAGGCATCCCAAAGGGAGTGCAGAAGTGCCACAACATGGCTGCTTTCACGGCTTTTTCCTTGGCAAGAAGCCTAACATCAGGCTGATTTACCTTCCCAGGGTTACTGTTAGGCTTAGGCCTAGGGCTAGGATTTTTGAAACTAGGAAGCCCTTAGCTCCAGGCACACTGCAGCTGTTCAAGGCATCCCAAGGGGAGTACAAAAGTGCAACAACATGGCAGCTTTCACAGCTTTTTCCTTGGCACCATCCCTATACCTAGGCTGATTTATCTGCCTAGGGTTAGGGTTAGGGTTCAGCCTAGGGCTTGGATTTCTTTAACCAGGAAGCCCTGAGTTCCAGGCTTACTTCATCTGCCAAAGGCATCCCAAAGGGAGTGCAGAAGTGCCACAACATGGCTGCTTTCACGGCTTTTTCCTTGGCAAGAAGCCTAACATCAGGCTGATTTACTTTCCCAGGGTTACTGTTAGGCTTAGGCCTAGGGCTAGGATTTTTGAAACTAGGAAGCCCTTAGCTCCAGGCACACTGCAGCTGTTCAAGGCATCCCAAGGGGAGTACAATAGTGCAACAACATGGCAGCTTTCACAGCTTTTTCCTTGGCACCATCCCTATACCTGGGCTGATTTATCTGCCTCGGGTTAGGGTTAGGGTTCAGCCTAGGGCTTGAATTTTTTTAACCAGGAAGCCCTGAGTTCCAGGCTTACTTCATCTGCCAAAGGCATCCCAAAGGGAGTGCAGAAGTGCCACAACATGGCTGCTTTCACGGCTTTTCCCTTAGGAAGAACCCTAATACCCGGCTGATTTACCTTCCTAGGGTTACTGTTAGGCTTAGGCCTAGGACTTTTAAAACCAGGAAGCCCTGGGCTCCAGGCACACTGCAGCTGCGAAAGGCATCCCAAGGGGAGCGCAAAAGTGACGCAACTTGGCTGCCACCACTGATATTTCCATGAGACCATCCCGAACCATAGGTTGATTTTCCTTCCTAGGGTTAAGGTTTGAGTTACGCCTAGGGTAAGGGTCTATTAACCAGAAAGCCCTGAGTTCCAAGAACACAGCAGCTGCGAAGGACTAGCCAAGAAGAGCGCAAAAGTACCACAACATGCCTGCCTCCACAGCTTTTTCCTTGGGGACATGCCTAATTCCTGGCTGATTTGCCTTTCTCGTCATAGGGTGGGGGTTCGGCCTAGGGCTAGGATTTTTAAAAGCAGGAAGCCCTGAGTTCCAGGCACACTGGAGCTGTGAAAGGCATCCAAAAGGGAGTGCAGAAGTGCCACAACATGGCTGCTTTCACGGCTTGTTCCTTGGCAAGACGCCTAACACCAGGCTGACTTACCTTCCCAGGGTTACTATTAGGCTTAGGCCTAGGGCTAGGATTTTTAAAACTAGGAAGCCCTGGGCTCCAGGCACACTGCAGCTGTTCAAGGCATCCCAAGGGGAGTACAAAAGTGCAACAACATGGCAGCTTTCACAGCTTTTTCCTTGGCACCATCCCTATACCTAGGCTGATTTATCTGCCTAGGGTTAGGGTTAGGGTTCAGCCTAGGGCTTGAATTTCTTTAACCAGGAAGCCCTGAGTTCCAGGCTTACTTCATCTGCCAAAGGCATCCCAAAGGGAGTGCAGAAGTGCCACAACATGGCTGCTTTCACGGCTTTTCCCTTAGGAAGAGCCCTAATACCCGGCTGATTTACCTTCCTAGGGTTACTGTTAGGCTTAGGCCTAGGACTTTTAAAACCAGGAAGCCCTGGGCTCCAGGCACACTGCAGCTGCAAAAGGCATCCCAAGGGGAGCGCAAAAGTGACGCAACTTGGCTGCCACCACTGATATTTCCATGAGACCATCCCGAACCATAGGTTGATTTTCCTTCCTAGGGTTAAGGTTTGAGTTACGCCTAGGGTAAGGGTCTATTAACCAGAAAGCCCTGAGTTCCAAGAACACAGCAGCTGCGAAGGACTAGCCAAGAAGAGCGCAAAAGTACCACAACATGCCTGCCTCCACAGCTTTTTCCTTGGGGACATGCCTAATTCCTGGCTGATTTGCCTTTCTCGTCTTAGGGTTGGGGTTCGGCCTAGGGCTAGGATTTTTAAAATCAGGAAGCCCTGAGTTCCAGGCACACTGGAGCTGTGAAAGGCATCCAAAAGGGAGTGCAAAAGTGCCACAACATGGCTGCTTTCACGGCTTTTTCCTTGGCAAGAAGCCTAACATCAGGCTGATTTACTTTCCCAGGGTTACTGTTAGGCTTAGGCCTAGGGCTAGGATTTTTGAAACTAGGAAGCCCTTAGCTCCAGGCACACTGCAGCTGTTCAAGGCATCCCAAGGGGAGTACAAAAGTGCAACAACATGGCAGCTTTCACAGCTTTTTCCTTGGCACCATCCCTATACCTAGGCTGATTTATCTGCCTAGGGTTAGGGTTAGGGTTCAGCCTAGGGCTTGGATTTCTTTAACCAGGAAGCCCTGAGTTCCAGGCTTACTTCATCTGCCAAAGGCATCCCAAAGGGAGTGCAGAAGTGCCACAACATGGCTGCTTTCACGGCTTTTTCCTTGGCAAGAAGCCTAACATCAGGCTGATTTACTTTCCCAGGGTTACTGTTAGGCTTAGGCCTAGGGCTAGGATTTTTGAAACTAGGAAGCCCTTAGCTCCAGGCACACTGCAGCTGTTCAAGGCATCCCAAGGGGAGTACAAAAGTGCAACAACATGGCAGCTTTCACAGCTTTTTCCTTGGCACCATCCCTATACCTGGGCTGATTTATCTGCCTAGGGTTAGGGTTAGGGTTCAGCCTAGGGCTTGAATTTTTTTTACCAGGAAGCCCTGAGTTCCAGGCTTACTTCATCTGCCAAAGGCATCCCAAAGGGAGTGCAGAAGTGCCACAACATGGCTGCTTTCACGGCTTTTCCCTTAGGAAGAACCCTAATACCCGGCTGATTTACCTTCCTAGGGTTACTGTTAGGCTTAGGCCTAGGACTTTTAAAACCAGGAAGCCCTGGGCTCCAGGCACACTGCAGCTGCGAAAGGCATCCAAAGGGGAGCGCAAAAGTGACGCAACTTGGCTGCCACCACTGATATTTCCATGAGACCATCCCGAACCATAGGCTGATTTTCCTTCCTAGGGTTAAGGTTTGAGTTACGCCTAGGGTAAGGGTTCTATTAACCAGAAAGCCCTGAGTTCCAAGAACACAGCAGCTGCGAAGGACTAGCCAAGAAGAGCGCAAAAGTACCACAACATGCCTGCCTCCACAGCTTTTTCCTTGGGGACATGCCTAATTCCTGGCTGATTTGCCTTTCTCGTCTTAGGGTTGGGGTTCGGCCTAGGGCTAGGATTTTTAAAAGCAGGAAGCCCTGAGTTCCAGGCACACTGGAGCTGTGAAAGGCATCCAAAAGGGAGTGCAGAAGTGCCACAACATGGCTGCTTTCACGGCTTGTTCCTTGGCAAGACGCCTAACACCAGGCTGACTTACCTTCCCAGGGTTACTATTAGGCTTAGGCCTAGGGCTAGGATTTTTAAAACTAGGAAGCCCTTAGCTCCAGGCACACTGCAGCTGTTCAAGGCATCCCAAGGGGAGTACAAAAGTGCAACAACATGGCAGCTTTCACAGCTTTTTCCTTGGCACCATCCCTATACCTAGGCTGATTTATCTGCCTAGGGTTAGGGTTAGGGTTCAGCCTAGGGCTTGAATTTCTTTAACCAGGAAGCCCTGAGTTCCAGGCTTACTTCATCTGCCAAAGGCATCCCAAAGGGAGTGCAGAAGTGCCACAACATGGCTGCTTTCACGGCTTTTCCCTTAGGAAGAACCCTAATACCCGGCTGATTTACCTTCCTAGGGTTACTGTTAGGCTTAGGCCTAGGACTTTTAAAACCAGGAAGCCCTGGGCTCCAGGCACACTGCAGCTGCAAAAGGCATCCCAAGGGGAGCGCAAAAGTGACGCAACTTGGCTGCCACCACTGATATTTCCATGAGACCATCCCGAACCATAGGCTGATTTTCCTTCCTAGGGTTAAGGTTTGAGTTACGCCTAGGGTAAGGGTTCTATTAACCAGAAAGCCCTGAGTTCCAAGAACACAGCAGCTGCGAAGGACTAGCCAAGAAGAGCGCAAAAGTACCACAACATGCCTGCCTCCACAGCTTTTTCCTTGGGGACATGCCTAATTCCTGGCTGATTTGCCTTTCTCGTCTTAGGGTTGGGGTTCGGCCTAGGGCTAGGATTTTTAAAAGCAGGAAGCCCTGAGTTCCAGGCACACTGGAGCTGTGAAAGGCATCCAAAAGGGAGTGCAGAAGTGCCACAACATGGCTGCTTTCACGGCTTGTTCCTTGGCAAGACGCCTAACACCAGGCTGACTTACCTTCCCAGGGTTACTATTAGGCTTAGGCCTAGGGCTAGGATTTTTAAAACTAGGAAGCCCTTAGCTCCAGGCACACTGCAGCTGTTCAAGGCATCCCAAGGGGAGTACAAAAGTGCAACAACATGGCAGCTTTCACAGCTTTTTCCTTGGCACCATCCCTATACCTAGGCTGATTTATCTGCCTAGGGTTAGGGTTAGGGTTCAGCCTAGGGCTTGGATTTCTTTAACCAGGAAGCCCTGAGTTCCAGGCTTACTTCATCTGCCAAAGGCATCCCAAAGGGAGTGCAGAAGTGCCACAACATGGCTGCTTTCATGGCTTTTCCCTTAGGAAGAACCCTAATACCCGGCTGATTTACCTTCCTAGGGTTACTGTTAGGCTTAGGCCTAGGACTTTTAAAACCAGGAAGCCCTGGGCTCCAGGCACACTGCAGCTGCAAAAGGCATCCCAAGGAGAGCGCAAAAGTGACGCAACTTGGCTGCCACCACTGATATTTCCATGAGACCATCCCGAACCATAGGCTGATTTTCCTTCCTAGGGTTAAGGTTTGAGTTACGCCTAGGGTAAGGGTTCTATTAACCAGCAAGCCCTGAGTTCCAAGAACACAGCAGCTGCGAAGGACTAGCCAAGAAGAGCGCAAAAGTACCACAACATGCCTGCCTCCACAGCTTTTTCCTTGGGGACATGCCTAATTCCTGGCTGATTTGCCTTTCTCGTCTTAGGGTTGGGGTTCGGCCTAGGGCTAGGATTTTTAAAATCAGGAAGCCCTGAGTTCCAGGCACACTGGAGCTGTGAAAGGCATCCAAAAGGGAGTGCAAAAGTGCCACAACATGGCTGCTTTCACGGCTTTTTCCTTGGCAAGAAGCCTAACATCAGGCTGATTTACTTTCCCAGGGTTACTGTTAGGCTTAGGCCTAGGGCTAGGATTTTTGAAACTAGGAAGCCCTTAGCTCCAGGCACACTGCAGCTGTTCAAGGCATCCCAAGGGGAGTACAAAAGTGCAACAACATGGCAGCTTTCACAGCTTTTTCCTTGGCACCATCCCTATACCTAGGCTGATTTATCTGCCTAGGGTTAGGGTTAGGGTTCAGCCTAGGGCTTGGATTTCTTTAACCAGGAAGCCCTGAGTTCCAGGCTTACTTCATCTGCCAAAGGCATCCCAAAGGGAGTGCAGAAGTGCCACAACATGGCTGCTTTCACGGCTTTTTCCTTGGCAAGAAGCCTAACATCAGGCTGATTTACTTTCCCAGGGTTACTGTTAGGCTTAGGCCTAGGGCTAGGATTTTTGAAACTAGGAAGCCCTTAGCTCCAGGCACACTGCAGCTGTTCAAGGCATCCCAAGGGGAGTACAAAAGTGCAACAACATGGCAGCTTTCACAGCTTTTTCCTTGGCACCATCCCTATACCTGGGCTGATTTATCTGCCTAGGGTTAGGGTTAGGGTTCAGCCTAGGGCTTGAATTTTTTTTACCAGGAAGCCCTGAGTTCCAGGCTTACTTCATCTGCCAAAGGCATCCCAAAGGGAGTGCAGAAGTGCCACAACATGGCTGCTTTCACGGCTTTTCCCTTAGGAAGAACCCTAATACCCGGCTGATTTACCTTCCTAGGGTTACTGTTAGGCTTAGGCCTAGGACTTTTAAAACCAGGAAGCCCTGGGCTCCAGGCACACTGCAGCTGCAAAAGGCATCCCAAGGGGAGCGCAAAAGTGACGCAACTTGGCTGCCACCACTGATATTTCCATGAGACCATCCCGAACCATAGGCTGATTTTCCTTCCTAGGGTTAAGGTTTGAGTTACGCCTAGGGTAAGGGTTCTATTAACCAGAAAGCCCTGAGTTCCAAGAACACAGCAGCTGCGAAGGACTAGCCAAGAAGAGCGCAAAAGTACCACAACATGCCTGCCTCCACAGCTTTTTCCTTGGGGACATGCCTAATTCCTGGCTGATTTGCCTTTCTCGTCATAGGGTTGGGGTTCGGCCTAGGGCTAGGATTTTTAAAAGCAGGAAGCCCTGAGTTCCAGGCACACTGGAGCTGTGAAAGGCATCCAAAAGGGAGTGCAGAAGTGCCACAACATGGCTGCTTTCACGGCTTGTTCCTTGGCAAGACGCCTAACACCAGGCTGACATACCTTCCCAGGGTTACTATTAGGCTTAGGCCTAGGGCTAGGATTTTTAAAACTAGGAAGCCCTTAGCTCCAGGCACACTGCAGCTGTTCAAGGCATCCCAAGGGGAGTACAAAAGTGCAACAACATGGCAGCTTTCACAGCTTTTTCCTTGGCACCATCCCTATACCTAGGCTGATTTATCTGCCTAGGGTTAGGGTTAGGGTTCAGCCTAGGGCTTGAATTTCTTTAACCAGGAAGCCCTGAGTTCCAGGCTTACTTCATCTGCCAAAGGCATCCCAAAGGGAGTGCAGAAGTGCCACAACATGGCTGCTTTCACGGCTTTTCCCTTAGGAAGAACCCTAATACCCGGCTGATTTACCTTCCTAGGGTTACTGTTAGGCTTAGGCCTAGGACTTTTAAAACCAGGAAGCCCTGGGCTCCAGGCACACTGCAGCTGCAAAAGGCATCCCAAGGAGAGCGCAAAAGTGACGCAACTTGGCTGCCACCACTGATATTTCCATGAGACCATCCCGAACCATAGGCTGATTTTCCTTCCTAGGGTTAAGGTTTGAGTTACGCCTAGGGTAAGGGTTCTATTAACCAGCAAGCCCTGAGTTCCAAGAACACAGCAGCTGCGAAGGACTAGCCAAGAAGAGCGCAAAAGTACCACAACATGCCTGCCTCCACAGCTTTTTCCTTGGGGACATGCCTAATTCCTGGCTGATTTGCCTTTCTCGTCTTAGGGTTGGGGTTCGGCCTAGGGCTAGGATTTTTAAAATCAGGAAGCCCTGAGTTCCAGGCACACTGGAGCTGTGAAAGGCATCCAAAAGGGAGTGCAAAAGTGCCACAACATGGCTGCTTTCACGGCTTTTTCCTTGGCAAGAAGCCTAACATCAGGCTGATTTACTTTCCCAGGGTTACTGTTAGGCTTAGGCCTAGGGCTAGGATTTTTGAAACTAGGAAGCCCTTAGCTCCAGGCACACTGCAGCTGTTCAAGGCATCCCAAGGGGAGTACAAAAGTGCAACAACATGGCAGCTTTCACAGCTTTTTCCTTGGCACCATCCCTATACCTAGGCTGATTTATCTGCCTAGGGTTAGGGTTAGGGTTCAGCCTAGGGCTTGGATTTCTTTAACCAGGAAGCCCTGAGTTCCAGGCTTACTTCATCTGCCAAAGGCATCCCAAAGGGAGTGCAGAAGTGCCACAACATGGCTGCTTTCACGGCTTTTCCCTTAGGAAGAACCCTAATACCCGGCTGATTTACCTTCCTAGGGTTACTGTTAGGCTTAGGCCTAGGACTTTTAAAACCAGGAAGCCCTGGGCTCCAGGCACACTGCAGCTGCAAAAGGCATCCCAAGGGGAGCGCAAAAGTGACGCAACTTGGCTGCCACCACTGATATTTCCATGAGACCATCCCGAACCATAGGCTGATTTTCCTTCCTAGGGTTAAGGTTTGAGTTACGCCTAGGGTAAGGGTTCTATTAACCAGAAAGCCCTGAGTTCCAAGAACACAGCAGCTGCGAAGGACTAGCCAAGAAGAGCGCAAAAGTACCACAACATGCCTGCCTCCACAGCTTTTTCCTTGGGGACATGCCTAATTCCTGGCTGATTTGCCTTTCTCGTCTTAGGGTTGGGGTTCGGCCTAGGGCTAGGATTTTTAAAAGCAGGAAGCCCTGAGTTCCAGGCACACTGGAGCTGTGAAAGGCATCCAAAAGGGAGTGCAGAAGTGCCACAACATGGCTGCTTTCACGGCTTGTTCCTTGGCAAGACGCCTAACACCAGGCTGACTTACCTTCCCAGGGTTACTATTAGGCTTAGGCCTAGGGCTAGGATTTTTAAAACTAGGAAGCCCTTAGCTCCAGGCACACTGCAGCTGTTCAAGGCATCCCAAGGGGAGTACAAAAGTGCAACAACATGGCAGCTTTCACAGCTTTTTCCTTGGCACCATCCCTATACCTAGGCTGATTTATCTGCCTAGGGTTAGGGTTAGGGTTCAGCCTAGGGCTTGAATTTCTTTAACCAGGAAGCCCTGAGTTCCAGGCTTACTTCATCTGCCAAAGGCATCCCAAAGGGAGTGCAGAAGTGCCACAACATGGCTGCTTTCACGGCTTTTCCCTTAGGAAGAACCCTAATACCCGGCTGATTTACCTTCCTAGGGTTACTGTTAGGCTTAGGCCTAGGACTTTTAAAACCAGGAAGCCCTGGGCTCCAGGCACACTGCAGCTGCAAAAGGCATCCCAAGGGGAGCGCAAAAGTGACGCAACTTGGCTGCCACCACTGATATTTCCATGAGACCATCCCGAACCATAGGATGATTTTCCTTCCTAGGGTTAAGGTTTGAGTTACGCCTAGGGTGAGGGTTCTATTAACCAGAAAGCCCTGAGTTCCAAGAACACAGCAGCTGCGAAGGACTAGCCAAGAAGAGCGCAAAAGTACCACAACATGCCTGCCTCCACAGCTTTTTCCTTGGGGACATGCCTAATTCCTGGCTGATTTGCCTTTCTCGTCTTAGGGTTGGGGTTCGGCCTAGGGCTAGGATTTTTAAAATCAGGAAGCCCTGAGTTCCAGGCACACTGGAGCTGTGAAAGGCATCCAAAAGGGAGTGCAAAAGTGCCACAACATGGCTGCTTTCACGGCTTTTTCCTTGGCAAGAAGCCTAACATCAGGCTGATTTACTTTCCCAGGGTTACTGTTAGGCTTAGGCCTAGGGCTAGGATTTTTGAAACTAGGAAGCCCTGGGCTCCAGGCACACTGCAGCTGTTCAAGGCATCCCAAGGGGAGTACAAAAGTGCAACAACATGGCAGCTTTCACAGCTTTTTCCTTGGCACCATCCCTATACCTAGGCTGATTTATCTGCCTAGGGTTAGGGTTAGGGTTCAGCCTAGGGCTTGGATTTCTTTAACCAGGAAGCCCTGAGTTCCAGGCTTACTTCATCTGCCAAAGGCATCCCAAAGGGAGTGAAGAAGTGCCACAACATGGCTGCTTTCACGGCTTTTTCCTTGGCAAGAAGCCTAACATCAGGCTGATTTACTTTCCCAGGGTTACTGTTAGGCTTAGGCCTAGGGCTAGGATTTTTGAAACTAGGAAGCCCTTAGCTCCAGGCACACTGCAGCTGTTCAAGGCATCCCAAGGGGAGTACAAAAGTGCAACAACATGGCAGCTTTCACAGCTTTTTCCTTGGCACCATCCCTATACCTGGGCTGATTTATCTGCCTAGGGTTAGGGTTAGGGTTCAGCCTAGGGCTTGAATTTTTTTTACCAGGAAGCCCTGAGTTCCAGGCTTACTTCATCTGCCAAAGGCATCCCAAAGGGAGTGCAGAAGTGCCACAACATGGCTGCTTTCACGGCTTTTCCCTTAGGAAGAACCCTAATACCCGGCTGATTTACCTTCCTAGGGTTACTGTTAGGCTTAGGCCTAGGACTTTTAAAACCAGGAAGCCCTGGGCTCCAGGCACACTGCAGCTGCGAAAGGCATCCAAAGGGGAGCGCAAAAGTGACGCAACTTGGCTGCCACCACTGATATTTCCATGAGACCATCCCGAACCATAGGCTGATTTTCCTTCCTAGGGTTAAGGTTTGAGTTACGCCTAGGGTAAGGGTTCTATTAACCAGAAAGCCCTGAGTTCCAAGAACACAGCAGCTGCGAAGGACTAGCCAAGAAGAGCGCAAAAGTACCACAACATGCCTGCCTCCACAGCTTTTTCCTTGGGGACATGCCTAATTCCTGGCTGATTTGCCTTTCTCGTCATAGGGTTGGGGTTCGGCCTAGGGCTAGGATTTTTAAAAGCAGGAAGCCCTGAGTTCCAGGCACACTGGAGCTGTGAAAGGCATCCAAAAGGGAGTGCAGAAGTGCCACAACATGGCTGCTTTCACGGCTTGTTCCTTGGCAAGACGCCTAACACCAGGCTGACTTACCTTCCCAGGGTTACTATTAGGCTTAGGCCTAGGGCTAGGATTTTTAAAACTAGGAAGCCCTTAGCTCCAGGCACACTGCAGCTGTTCAAGGCATCCCAAGGGGAGTACAAAAGTGCAACAACATGGCAGCTTTCACAGCTTTTTCCTTGGCACCATCCCTATACCTAGGCTGATTTATCTGCCTAGGGTTAGGGTTAGGGTTCAGCCTAGGGCTTGGATTTCTTTAACCAGGAAGCCCTGAGTTCCAGGGTTACTTCATCTGCCAAAGGCATCCCAAAGGGAGTGCAGAAGTGCCACAACATGGCTGCTTTCACGGCTTTTCCCTTAGGAAGAACCCTAATACCCGGCTGATTTACCTTCCAAGGGTTACTGTTAGGCTTAGGCCTAGGACTTTTAAAACCAGGAAGCCCTGGGCTCCAGGCACACTGCAGCTGCAAAAGGCATCCCAAGGAGAGCGCAAAAGTGACGCAACTTGGCTGCCACCACTGATATTTCCATGAGACCATCCCGAACCATAGGCTGATTTTCCTTCCTAGGGTTAAGGTTTGAGTTACGCCTAGGGTAAGGGTTCTATTAACCAGAAAGCCCTGAGTTCCAAGAACACAGCAGCTGCGAAGGACTAGCCAAGAAGAGCACAAAAGTACCACAACATGCCTGCCTCCACAGCTTTTTCCTTGGGGACATGCCTAATTCCTGGCTGATTTGCCTTTCTCGTCATAGGGTTGGGGTTCGGCCTAGGGCTAGGATTTTTAAAAGCAGGAAGCCCTGAGTTCCAGGCACACTGGAGCTGTGAAAGGCATCCAAAAGGGAGTGCAGAAGTGCCACAACATGGCTGCTTTCACGGCTTGTTCCTTGGCAAGACGCCTAACACCAGGCTGACTTACCTTCCCAGGGTTACTATTAGGCTTAGGCCTAGGGCTAGGATTTTTAAAACTAGGAAGCCCTTAGCTCCAGGCACACTGCAGCTGTTCAAGGCATCCCAAGGGGAGTACAAAAGTGCAACAACATGGCAGCTTTCACAGCTTTTTCCTTGGCACCATCCCTATACCTAGGCTGATTTATCTGCCTAGGGTTAGGGTTAGGGTTCAGCCTAGGGCTTGAATTTTTTTTACCAGGAAGCCCTGAGTTCCAGGCTTACTTCATCTGCCAAAGGCATCCCAAAGGGAGTGCAGAAGTGCCACAACATGGCTGCTTTCACGGCTTTTCCCTTAGGAAGAACCCTAATACCCGGCTGATTTACCTTCCTAGGGTTACTGTTAGGCTTAGGCCTAGGACTTTTAAAACCAGGAAGCCCTGGGCTCCAGGCACACTGCAGCTGCGAAAGGCATCCCAAGGGGAGCGCAAAAGTGACGCAACTTGGCTGCCACCACTGATATTTCCATGAGACCATCCCGAACCATAGGCTGATTTTCCTTCCTAGGGTTAAGGTTTGAGTTACGCCTAGGGTAAGGGTTCTATTAACCAGAAAGCCCTGAGTTCCAAGAACACAGCAGCTGCGAAGGACTAGCCAAGAAGAGCGCAAAAGTACCACAACATGCCTGCCTCCACAGCTTTTTCCTTGGGGACATGCCTAATTCCTGGCTGATTTGCCTTTCTCGTCTTAGGGTTGGGGTTCGGCCTAGGGCTAGGATTTTTAAAATCAGGAAGCCCTGAGTTCCAGGCACACTGGAGCTGTGAAAGGCATCCAAAAGGGAGTGCAAAAGTGCCACAACATGGCTGCTTTCACGGCTTTTTCCTTGGCAAGAAGCCTAACATCAGGCTGATTTACTTTCCCAGGGTTACTGTTAGGCTTAGGCCTAGGGCTAGGATTTTTGAAACTAGGAAGCCCTTAGCTCCAGGCACACTGCAGCTGTTCAAGGCATCCCAAGGGGAGTACAAAAGTGCAACAACATGGCAGCTTTCACAGCTTTTTCCTTGGCACCATCCCTATACCTAGGCTGATTTATCTGCCTAGGGTTAGGGTTAGGGTTCAGCCTAGGGCTTGGATTTCTTTAACCAGGAAGCCCTGAGTTCCAGGCTTACTTCATCTGCCAAAGGCATCCCAAAGGGAGTGCAGAAGTGCCACAACATGGCTGCTTTCACGGCTTTTTCCTTGGCAAGAAGCCTAACACCAGGCTGATTTACTTTCCCAGGGTTACTGTTAGGCTTAGGCCTAGGGCTAGGATTTTTGAAACTAGGAAGCCCTTAGCTCCAGGCACACTGCAGCTGTTCAAGGCATCCCAAGGGGAGTACAAAAGTGCAACAACATGGCAGCTTTCACAGCTTTTTCCTTGGCACCATCCCTATACCTGGGCTGATTTATCTGCCTAGGGTTAGGGTTAGGGTTCAGCCTAGGGCTTGAATTTTTTTTACCAGGAAGCCCTGAGTTCCAGGCTTACTTCATCTGCCAAAGGCATCCCAAAGGGAGTGCAGAAGTGCCACAACATGGCTGCTTTCACGGCTTTTCCCTTAGGAAGAACCCTAATACCCGGCTGATTTACCTTCCTAGGGTTACTGTTAGGCTTAGGCCTAGGACTTTTAAAACCAGGAAGCCCTGGGCTCCAGGCACACTGCAGCTGCAAAAGGCATCCCAAGGGGAGCGCAAAAGTGACGCAACTTGGCTGCCACCACTGATATTTCCATGAGACCATCCCGAACCATAGGCTGATTTTCCTTCCTAGGGTTAAGGTTTGAGTTACGCCTAGGGTAAGGGTTCTATTAACCAGAAAGCCCTGAGTTCCAAGAACACAGCAGCTGCGAAGGACTAGCCAAGAAGAGCGCAAAAGTACCACAACATGCCTGCCTCCACAGCTTTTTCCTTGGGGACATGCCTAATTCCTGGCTGATTTGCCTTTCTCGTCATAGGGTTGGGGTTCGGCCTAGGGCTAGGATTTTTAAAAGCAGGAAGCCCTGAGTTCCAGGCACACTGGAGCTGTGAAAGGCATCCAAAAGGGAGTGCAGAAGTGCCACAACATGGCTGCTTTCACGGCTTGTTCCTTGGCAAGACGCCTAACACCAGGCTGACATACCTTCCCAGGGTTACTATTAGGCTTAGGCCTAGGGCTAGGATTTTTAAAACTAGGAAGCCCTTAGCTCCAGGCACACTGCAGCTGTTCAAGGCATCCCAAGGGGAGTACAAAAGTGCAACAACATGGCAGCTTTCACAGCTTTTTCCTTGGCACCATCCCTATACCTAGGCTGATTTATCTGCCTAGGGTTAGGGTTAGGCTTCAGCCTAGGGCTTGAATTTCTTTAACCAGGAAGCCCTGAGTTCCAGGCTTACTTCATCTGCCAAAGGCATCCCAAAGGGAGTGCAGAAGTGCCACAACATGGCTGCTTTCACGGCTTTTCCCTTAGGAAGAACCCTAATACCCGGCTGATTTACCTTCCTAGGGTTACTGTTAGGCTTAGGCCTAGGACTTTTAAAACCAGGAAGCCCTGGGCTCCAGGCACACTGCAGCTGCAAAAGGCATCCCAAGGAGAGCGCAAAAGTGACGCAACTTGGCTGCCACCACTGATATTTCCATGAGACCATCCCGAACCATAGGCTGATTTTCCTTCCTAGGGTTAAGGTTTGAGTTACGCCTAGGGTAAGGGTTCTATTAACCAGCAAGCCCTGAGTTCCAAGAACACAGCAGCTGCGAAGGACTAGCCAAGAAGAGCGCAAAAGTACCACAACATGCCTGCCTCCACAGCTTTTTCCTTGGGGACATGCCTAATTCCTGGCTGATTTGCCTTTCTCGTCTTAGGGTTGGGGTTCGGCCTAGGGCTAGGATTTTTAAAATCAGGAAGCCCTGAGTTCCAGGCACACTGGAGCTGTGAAAGGCATCCAAAAGGGAGTGCAAAAGTGCCACAACATGGCTGCTTTCACGGCTTTTTCCTTGGCAAGAAGCCTAACATCAGGCTGATTTACTTTCCCAGGGTTACTGTTAGGCTTAGGCCTAGGGCTAGGATTTTTGAAACTAGGAAGCCCTTAGCTCCAGGCACACTGCAGCTGTTCAAGGCATCCCAAGGGGAGTACAAAAGTGCAACAACATGGCAGCTTTCACAGCTTTTTCCTTGGCACCATCCCTATACCTAGGCTGATTTATCTGCCTAGGGTTAGGGTTAGGGTTCAGCCTAGGGCTTGGATTTCTTTAACCAGGAAGCCCTGAGTTCCAGGCTTACTTCATCTGCCAAAGGCATCCCAAAGGGAGTGCAGAAGTGCCACAACATGGCTGCTTTCACGGCTTTTTCCTTGGCAAGAAGCCTAACATCAGGCTGATTTACTTTCCCAGGGTTACTGTTAGGCTTAGGCCTAGGGCTAGGATTTTTGAAACTAGGAAGCCCTTAGCTCCAGGCACACTGCAGCTGTTCAAGGCATCCCAAGGGGAGTACAAAAGTGCAACAACATGGCAGCTTTCACAGCTTTTTCCTTGGCACCATCCCTATACCTGGGCTGATTTATCTGCCTAGGGTTAGGGTTAGGGTTCAGCCTAGGGCTTGAATTTTTTTTACCAGGAAGCCCTGAGTTCCAGGCTTACTTCATCTGCCAAAGGCATCCCAAAGGGAGTGCAGAAGTGCCACAACATGGCTGCTTTCACGGCTTTTCCCTTAGGAAGAACCCTAATACCCGGCTGATTTACCTTCCTAGGGTTACTGTTAGGCTTAGGCCTAGGACTTTTAAAACCAGGAAGCCCTGGGCTCCAGGCACACTGCAGCTGCGAAAGGCATCCCAAGGGGAGCGCAAAAGTGACGCAACTTGGCTGCCACCACTGATATTTCCATGAGACCATCCCGAACCATAGGCTGATTTTCCTTCCTAGGGTTAAGGTTTGAGTTACGCCTAGGGTAAGGGTTCTATTAACCAGAAAGCCCTGAGTTCCAAGAACACAGCAGCTGCGAAGGACTAGCCAAGAAGAGCGCAAAAGTACCACAACATGCCTGCCTCCACAGCTTTTTCCTTGGGGACATGCCTAATTCCTGGCTGATTTGCCTTTCTCGTCATAGGGTTGGGGTTCGGCCTAGGGCTAGGATTTTTAAAAGCAGGAAGCCCTGAGTTCCAGGCACACTGGAGCTGTGAAAGGCATCCAAAAGGGAGTGCAGAAGTGCCACAACATGGCTGCTTTCACGGCTTGTTCCTTGGCAAGACGCCTAACACCAGGCTGACTTACCTTCCCAGGGTTACTATTAGGCTTAGGCCTAGGGCTAGGATTTTTAAAACTAGGAAGCCCTTAGCTCCAGGCACACTGCAGCTGTTCAAGGCATCCCAAGGGGAGTACAAAAGTGCAACAACATGGCAGCTTTCACAGCTTTTTCCTTGGCACCATCCCTATACCTAGGCTGATTTATCTGCCTAGGGTTAGGGTTAGGGTTCAGCCTAGGGCTTGAATTTCTTTAACCAGGAAGCCCTGAGTTCCAGGCTTACTTCATCTGCCAAAGGCATCCCAAAGGGAGTGCAGAAGTGCCACAACATGGCTGCTTTCACGGCTTTTCCCTTAGGAAGAGCCCTAATACCCGGCTGATTTACCTTCCTAGGGTTACTGTTAGGCTTAGGCCTAGGACTTTTAAAACCAGGAAGCCCTGGGCTCCAGGCACACTGCAGCTGCAAAAGGCATCCCAAGGGGAGCGCAAAAGTGACGCAACTTGGCTGCCACCACTGATATTTCCATGAGACCATCCCGAACCATAGGTTGATTTTCCTTCCTAGGGTTAAGGTTTGAGTTACGCCTAGGGTAAGGGTCTATTAACCAGAAAGCCCTGAGTTCCAAGAACACAGCAGCTGCGAAGGACTAGCCAAGAAGAGCGCAAAAGTACCACAACATGTGTGTCCACAGCTTTTTCCTTGGGGACATGCCTAATTCCTGGCTGATTTGCCTTTCTCGTCTTAGGGTTGGGGTTCGGCCTAGGGCTAGGATTTTTAAAAGCAGGAAGCCCTGAGTTCCAGGCACACTGGAGCTGTGAAAGGCATCCAAAAGGGAGTGCAAAAGTGCCACAACATGGCTGCTTTCACGGCTTTTTCCTTGCAAGAAGCCTAACACCAGGCTGATTTGCCTTCCCAGGGTTACTGTTAGGCTTAGGCCTAGGGCTAGGATTTTTAAAACTAGGAAGCCCTGGGCTCCAGGCACACTGCAGCTGTTCAAGGCATCCCAAGGGGAGTACAAAAGTGCAACAACATGGCAGCTTTCACAGCTTTTTCCTTGGCACCATCCCTATACCTAGGCTGATTTATCTGCCTAGGGTTAGGGTTAGGGTTCAGCCTAGGGCTTGAATTTTTTTTAACCAGGAAGCCCTGAGTTCCAGGCTTACTTCATCTGCCAAAGGCATCCCAAAGGGAGTGCAGAAGTGCCACAACATGGCTGCTTTCACGGCTTTTCCCTTAGGAAGAACCCTAATACCCGGCTGATTTACCTTCCTAGGGTTACTGTTAGGCTTAGGCCTAGGACTTTTAAAACCAGGAAGCCCTGGGCTCCAGGCACACTGCAGCTGTGAAAGGCATCCCAAGGGGAGCGCAGAAGTGACGCAACTTGGCTGCCACCACTGATATTTCCATGAGACCATCCCGAACCATAGGTTGATTTTCCTTCCTAGGGTTAAGGTTTGAGTTACGCCTAGGGTAAGGGTTCTATTAACCAGAAAGCCCTGAGTTCCAAGAACACAGCAGCTGCGAAGGACTAGCCAAGAAGAGCGCAAAAGTACCACAACATGCCTGCCTCCACAGCTTTTTCCTTGGGGACATGCCTAATTCCTGGCTGATTTGCCTTTCTCGTCTTAGGGTTGGGGTTCGGCCTAGGGCTAGGATTTTTAAAATCAGGAAGCCCTGAGTTCCAGGCACACTGGAGCTGTGAAAGGCATCCAAAAGGGAGTGCAAAAGTGCCACAACATGGCTGCTTTCACGGCTTTTTCCTTGGCAAGAAGCCTAACATCAGGCTGATTTACTTTCCCAGGGTTACTGTTAGGCTTAGGCCTAGGGCTAGGATTTTTGAAACTAGGAAGCCCTTAGCTCCAGGCACACTGCAGCTGTTCAAGGCATCCCAAGGGGAGTACAAAAGTGCAACAACATGGCAGCTTTCACAGCTTTTTCCTTGGCACCATCCCTATACCTAGGCTGATTTATCTGCCTAGGGTTAGGGTTAGGGTTCAGCCTAGGGCTTGGATTTCTTTAACCAGGAAGCCCTGAGTTCCAGGCTTACTTCATCTGCCAAAGGCATCCCAAAGGGAGTGCAGAAGTGCCACAACATGGCTGCTTTCACGGCTTTTTCCTTGGCAAGAAGCCTAACATCAGGCTGATTTACTTTCCCAGGGTTACTGTTAGGCTTAGGCCTAGGGCTAGGATTTTTGAAACTAGGAAGCCCTTAGCTCCAGGCACACTGCAGCTGTTCAAGGCATCCCAAGGGGAGTACAAAAGTGCAACAACATGGCAGCTTTCACAGCTTTTTCCTTGGCACCATCCCTATACCTAGGCTGATTTATCTGCCTAGGGTTAGGGTTAGGGTTCAGCCTAGGGCTTGGATTTCTTTAACCAGGAAGCCCTGAGTTCCAGGCTTACTTCATCTGCCAAAGGCATCCCAAAGGGAGTGCAGAAGTGCCACAACATGGCTGCTTTCACGGCTTTTTCCTTGGCAAGAAGCCTAACATCAGGCTGATTTACTTTCCCAGGGTTACTGTTAGGCTTAGGCCTAGGGCTAGGATTTTTGAAACTAGGAAGCCCTTAGCTCCAGGCACACTGCAGCTGTTCAAGGCATCCCAAGGGGAGTACAAAAGTGCAACAACATGGCAGCTTTCACAGCTTTTTCCTTGGCACCATCCCTATACCTGGGCTGATTTATCTGCCTAGGGTTAGGGTTAGGGTTCAGCCTAGGGCTTGAATTTTTTTTACCAGGAAGCCCTGAGTTCCAGGCTTACTTCATCTGCCAAAGGCATCCCAAAGGGAGTGCAGAAGTGCCACAACATGGCTGCTTTCACGGCTTTTCCCTTAGGAAGAACCCTAATACCCGGCTGATTTACCTTCCTAGGGTTACTGTTAGGCTTAGGCCTAGGACTTTTAAAACCAGGAAGCCCTGGGCTCCAGGCACACTGCAGCTGCAAAAGGCATCCCAAGGGGAGCGCAAAAGTGACGCAACTTGGCTGCCACCACTGATATTTCCATGAGACCATCCCGAACCATAGGCTGATTTTCCTTCCTAGGGTTAAGGTTTGAGTTACGCCTAGGGTAAGGGTTCTATTAACCAGAAAGCCCTGAGTTCCAAGAACACAGCAGCTGCGAAGGACTAGCCAAGAAGAGCGCAAAAGTACCACAACATGCCTGCCTCCACAGCTTTTTCCTTGGGGACATGCCTAATTCCTGGCTGATTTGCCTTTCTCGTCTTAGGGTTGGGGTTCGGCCTAGGGCTAGGATTTTTAAAAGCAGGAAGCCCTGAGTTCCAGGCACACTGCAGCTGTGAAAGGCATCCAAAAGGGAGTGCAGAAGTGCCACAACATGGCTGCTTTCACGGCTTGTTCCTTGGCAAGACGCCTAACACCAGGCTGACATACCTTCCCAGGGTTACTATTAGGCTTAGGCCTAGGGCTAGGATTTTTAAAACTAGGAAGCCCTTAGCTCCAGGCACACTGCAGCTGTTCAAGGCATCCCAAGGGGAGTACAAAAGTGCAACAACATGGCAGCTTTCACAGCTTTTTCCTTGGCACCATCCCTATACCTAGGCTGATTTATCTGCCTAGGGTTAGGGTTAGGGTTCAGCCTAGGGCTTGAATTTCTTTAACCAGGAAGCCCTGAGTTCCAGGCTTACTTCATCTGCCAAAGGCATCCCAAAGGGAGTGCAGAAGTGCCACAACATGGCTGCTTTCACGGCTTTTTCCTTGGCAAGAAGCCTAACATCAGGCTGATTTACTTTCCCAGGGTTACTGTTAGGCTTAGGCCTAGGGCTAGGATTTTTGAAACTAGGAAGCCCTTAGCTCCAGGCACACTGCAGCTGTTCAAGGCATCCCAAGGGGAGTACAAAAGTGCAACAACATGGCAGCTTTCACAGCTTTTTCCTTGGCACCATCCCTATACCTGGGCTGATTTATCTGCCTAGGGTTAGGGTTAGGGTTCAGCCTAGGGCTTGAATTTTTTTTACCAGGAAGCCCTGAGTTCCAGGCTTACTTCATCTGCCAAAGGCATCCCAAAGGGAGTGCAGAAGTGCCACAACATGGCTGCTTTCACGGCTTTTCCCTTAGGAAGAACCCTAATACCCGGCTGATTTACCTTCCTAGGGTTACTGTTAGGCTTAGGCCTAGGACTTTTAAAACCAGGAAGCCCTGGGCTCCAGGCACACTGCAGCTGCAAAAGGCATCCCAAGGGGAGCGCAAAAGTGACGCAACTTGGCTGCCACCACTGATATTTCCATGAGACCATCCCGAACCATAGGCTGATTTTCCTTCCTAGGGTTAAGGTTTGAGTTACGCCTAGGGTAAGGGTTCTATTAACCAGAAAGCCCTGAGTTCCAAGAACACAGCAGCTGCGAAGGACTAGCCAAGAAGAGCGCAAAAGTACCACAACATGCCTGCCTCCACAGCTTTTTCCTTGGGGACATGCCTAATTCCTGGCTGATTTGCCTTTCTCGTCATAGGGTTGGGGTTCGGCCTAGGGCTAGGATTTTTAAAAGCAGGAAGCCCTGAGTTCCAGGCACACTGGAGCTGTGAAAGGCATCCAAAAGGGAGTGCAGAAGTGCCACAACATGGCTGCTTTCACGGCTTGTTCCTTGGCAAGACGCCTAACACCAGGCTGACATACCTTCCCAGGGTTACTATTAGGCTTAGGCCTAGGGCTAGGATTTTTAAAACTAGGAAGCCCTTAGCTCCAGGCACACTGCAGCTGTTCAAGGCATCCCAAGGGGAGTACAAAAGTGCAACAACATGGCAGCTTTCACAGCTTTTTCCTTGGCACCATCCCTATACCTAGGCTGATTTATCTGCCTAGGGTTAGGGTTAGGGTTCAGCCTAGGGCTTGAATTTCTTTAACCAGGAAGCCCTGAGTTCCAGGCTTACTTCATCTGCCAAAGGCATCCCAAAGGGAGTGCAGAAGTGCCACAACATGGCTGCTTTCACGGCTTTTCCCTTAGGAAGAACCCTAATACCCGGCTGATTTACCTTCCTAGGGTTACTGTTAGGCTTAGGCCTAGGACTTTTAAAACCAGGAAGCCCTGGGCTCCAGGCACACTGCAGCTGCAAAAGGCATCCCAAGGAGAGCGCAAAAGTGACGCAACTTGGCTGCCACCACTGATATTTCCATGAGACCATCCCGAACCATAGGCTGATTTTCCTTCCTAGGGTTAAGGTTTGAGTTACGCCTAGGGTAAGGGTTCTATTAACCAGCAAGCCCTGAGTTCCAAGAACACAGCAGCTGCGAAGGACTAGCCAAGAAGAGCGCAAAAGTACCACAACATGCCTGCCTCCACAGCTTTTTCCTTGGGGACATGCCTAATTCCTGGCTGATTTGCCTTTCTCGTCTTAGGGTTGGGGTTCGGCCTAGGGCTAGGATTTTTAAAATCAGGAAGCCCTGAGTTCCAGGCACACTGGAGCTGTGAAAGGCATCCAAAAGGGAGTGCAAAAGTGCCACAACATGGCTGCTTTCACGGCTTTTTCCTTGGCAAGAAGCCTAACATCAGGCTGATTTACTTTCCCAGGGTTACTGTTAGGCTTAGGCCTAGGGCTAGGATTTTTGAAACTAGGAAGCCCTTAGCTCCAGGCACACTGCAGCTGTTCAAGGCATCCCAAGGGGAGTACAAAAGTGCAACAACATGGCAGCTTTCACAGCTTTTTCCTTGGCAAGAAGCCTAACACCAGGCTGATTTACTTTCCCAGGGTTACTGTTAGGCTTAGGCCTAGGGCTAGGATTTTTGAAACTAGGAAGCCCTTAGCTCCAGGCACACTGCAGCTGTTCAAGGCATCCCAAGGGGAGTACAAAAGTGCAACAACATGGCAGCTTTCACAGATTTTTCCTTGGCAAGAAGCCTAACACCAGGCTGATTTACTTTCCCAGGGTTACTGTTAGGCTTAGGCCTAGGGCTAGGATTTTTGAAACTAGGAAGCCCTTAGCTCCAGGCACACTGCAGCTTTTCAAGGCATCCCAAGGGGAGTACAAAAGTGCAACAACATGGCAGCTTTCACAGCTTTTTCCTTGGCACCATCCCTATACCTAGGCTGATTTATCTGCCTAGGGTTAGGGTTAGGGTTCAGCCTAGGGCTTGGATTTCTTTAACCAGGAAGCCCTGAGTTCCAGGCTTACTTCATCTGCCAAAGGCATCCCAAAGGGAGTGCAGAAGTGCCACAACATGGCTGCTTTCACGGCTTTTTCCTTGGCAAGAAGCCTAACATAAGGCTGATTTACCTTCCCAGGGTTACTGTTAGGCTTAGGCCTAGGGCTAGGATTTTTGAAACTAGGAAGCCCTTAGCTCCAGGCACACTGCAGCTGTTCAAGGCATCCCAAGGGGACTACAAAAGTGCAACAACATGGCTGCTTTCACGGCTTTTCCCTTAGGAAGAACCCTAATACCCGGCTGATTTACCTTCCTAGGGTTACTGTGAGGCTTAGGCCTAGGACTTTTAAAACCAGGAAGCCCTGGGCTCCAGGCACACTGCAGCTGCGAAAGGCATCCCAAGGGGAGCGCAAAAGTGACGCAACTTGGCTGCCACCACTGATATTTCCATGAGACCATCCCGAACCATAGGTTGATTTTCCTTCCTAGGGTTAAGGTTTGAGTTACGCCTAGGGTAAGGGTTCTATTAACCAGAAAGCCCTGAGTTCCAAGAACACAGCAGCTGCGAAGGACTAGCCAAGAAGAGCGCAAAAGTACCACAACATGCCTGCCTCCACAGCTTTTTCCTTGGGGACATGCCTAATTCCTGGCTGATTTGCCTTTCTCATCATAGGGTTGGGGTTCGGCCTAGGGCTAGGATTTTTAAAATCAGGAAGCCCTGAGTTCCAGGCACACTGGAGCTGTGAAAGGCATCCAAAAGGGAGTGCAAAAGTGCCACAACATGGCTGCTTTCACGGCTTTTTCCTTGGCAAGAAGCCTAACATCAGGCTGATTTACTTTCCCAGGGTTACTGTTAGGCTTAGGCCTAGGGCTAGGATTTTTGAAACTAGGAAGCCCTTAGCTCCAGGCACACTGCAGCTGTTCAAGGCATCCCAAGGGGAGTACAAAAGTGCAACAACATGGCAGCTTTCACAGCTTTTTCCTTGGCACCATCCCTATACCTAGGCTGATTTATCTGCCTAGGGTTAGGGTTAGGGTTCAGCCTAGGGCTTGGATTTCTTTAACCAGGAAGCCCTGAGTTCCAGGCTTACTTCATCTGCCAAAGGCATCCCAAAGGGAGTGCAGAAGTGCCACAACATGGCTGCTTTCACGGCTTTTCCCTTAGGAAGAACCCTAATACCCGGCTGATTTACCTTCCTAGGGTTACTGTTAGGCTTAGGCCTAGGACTTTTAAAACCAGGAAGCCCTGGGCTCCAGGCACACTGCAGCTGTGAAAGGCATCCCAAGGGGAGCGCAAAAGTGACGCAACTTGGCTGCCACCACTGATATTTCCATGAGACCATCCCGAACCATAGGATGATTTTCCTTCCTAGCGTTAAGGTTTGAGTTACGCCTAGGGTAAGGGTTCTATTAACCAGAAAGCCCTGAGTTCCAAGAACACAGCAGCTGCGAAGGACTACCCAAGAAGAGCGCAAAAGTACCACAACATGCCTGCCTCCACAGCTTTTTCCTTGGGGACATGCCTAATTCCTGGCTGATTTGCCTTTCTCGTCTTAGGGTTGGGGTTCGGCCTAGGGCTAGGATTTTTAAAATCAGGAAGCCCTGAGTTCCAGGCACACTGGAGCTGTGAAAGGCATCCAAAAGGGAGTGCAAAAGTGCCACAACATGGCTGCTTTCACGGCTTTTTCCTTGGCAAGAAGCCTAACATCAGGCTGATTTACTTTCCCAGGGTTACTGTTAGGCTTAGGCCAAGGGCTAGGATTTTTGAAACTAGGAAGCCCTTAGCTCCAGGCACACTGCAGCTGTTCAAGGCATCCCAAGGGGAGTACAAAAGTGCAACAACATGGCAGCTTTCACAGCTTTTTCCTTGGCACCATCCCTATACCTAGGCTGATTTATCTGCCTAGGGTTAGGGTTAGGGTTCAGCCTAGGGCTTGGATTTCTTTAACCAGGAAGCCCTGAGTTCCAGGCTTACTTCATCTGCCAAAGGCATCCCAAAGGGAGTGCAGAAGTGCCACAACATGGCTGCTTTCACGGCTTTTACCTTGGCAAGAAGCCTAACATCAGGCTGATTTACTTTCCCAGGGTTACTGTTAGGCTTAGGCCTAGGGCTAGGATTTTTGAAACTAGGAAGCCCTTAGCTCCAGTCACACTGCAGCTGCGAAAGGCATCCAAAGGGGAGCGCAAAAGTGACGCAACTTGGCTGCCACCACTGATATTTCCATGAGACCATCCCGAACCATAGGCTGATTTTCCTTCCTAGGGTTAAGGTTTGAGTTACGCCTAGGGAAAGGGTTCTATTAACCAGAAAGCCCTGAGTTCCAAGAACACAGCAGCTGCGAAGGACTAGCCAAGAAGAGCGCAAAAGTACCACAACATGCCTGCCTCCACAGCTTTTTCCTTGGGGACATGCCTAATTCCTGGCTGATTTGCCTTTCTCGTCATAGGGTTGGGGTTCGGCCTAGGGCTAGGATTTTTAAAAGCAGGAAGCCCTGAGTTCCAGGCACACTGCAGCTGTGAAAGGCATCCAAAAGGGAGTGCAGAAGTGCCACAACATGGCTGCTTTCACGGCTTGTTCCTTGGCAAGACGCCTAACACCAGGCTGACTTACCTTCCCAGGGTTACTATTAGGCTTAGGCCTAGGGCTACGATTTTTAAAACTAGGAAGCCCTTAGCTCCAGGCACACTGCAGCTGTTCAAGGCATCCCAAGGGGAGTACAAAAGTGCAACAACATGGCAGCTTTCACAGCTTTTTCCTTGGCACCATCCCTATACCTAGGCTGATTTATCTGCCTAGGGTTAGGGTTAGGGTTCAGCCTAGGGCTTGAATTTCTTTAACCAGGAAGCCCTGAGTTCCAGGCTTACTTCATCTGCCAAAGGCATCCCAAAGGGAGTGCAGAAGTGCCACAACATGGCTGCTTTCACGGCTTTTCCCTTAGGAAGAACCCTAATACCCGGCTGATTTACCTTCCTAGGGTTACTGTTAGGCTTAGGCCTAGGACTTTTAAAACCAGGAAGCCCTGGGCTCCAGGCACACTGCAGCTGTGAAAGGCATCCCAAGGGGAGCGCAAAAGTGACGCAACTTGGCTGCCACCACTGATATTTCCATGAGACCATCCCGAACCATAGGTTGATTTTCCTTCCTAGGGTTAAGGTTTGAGTTACGCCTAGGGTAAGGGTCTATTAACCAGAAAGCCCTGAGTTCCAAGAACACAGCAGCTGCGAAGGACTACCCAAGAAGAGCGCAAAAGTACCACAACATGCCTGCCTCCACAGCTTTTTCCTTGGGGACATGCCTAATTCCTGGCTGATTTGCCTTTCTCGTCATAGGGTTGCGGTTCGGCCTAGGGCCAGGATTTTTAAAAGCAGGAAGCCCTGAGTTCCAGGCACACTGCAGCTGTGAAAGGCATCCAAAAGGGAGTGCAAAAGTGCCACAACATGGCTGCTTTCACGTCTTTTTCCTTGGCAAGAAGCCTAACACCAGGCTGATTTACTTTCCCAGGGTTACTGTTAGGCTTAGGCCTAGGGCTAGGATTTTTGAAACTAGGAGGCCCTTAGCTCCAGGCACACTGCAGCTGTTCAAGGCATCCCAAGGGGAGTACAAAAGTGCAACAACATGGCAGCTTTCACAGCTTTTTCCTTGGCACCATCCCTATACCTAGGCTGATTTATCTGCCTAGGGTTAGGGTTAGGGTTCAGCCTAGGGCTTGGATTTCTTTAACCAGGAAGCCCTGAGTTCCAGGCTTACTTCATCTGCCAAAGGCATCCCAAAGGGAGTGCAGAAGTGCCACAACATGGCTGCTTTCACGGCTTTTTCCTTGGCAAGAAGCCTAACATCAGGCTGATTTACTTTCCCAGGGTTACTGTTAGGCTTAGGCCTAGGGCTAGGATTTTTGAAACTAGGAAGCCCTTAGCTCCAGGCACACTGCAGCTGTTCAAGGCATCCCAAGGGGAGTACAAAAGTGCAACAACATGGCAGCTTTCACAGCTTTTTCCTTGGCACCATCCCTATACCTGGGCTGATTTATCTGCCTAGGGTTATGGTTAGGGTTCAGCCTAGGGCTTGAATTTTTTTTACCAGGAAGCCCTGAGTTCCAGGCTTACTTCATCTGCCAAAGGCATCCCAAAGGGAGTGCAGAAGTGCCACAACATGGCTGCTTTCACGGCTTTTCCCTTAGGAAGAACCCTAATACCCGGCTGATTCACCTTCCTAGGGTTACTGTTAGGCTTAGGCCTAGGACTTTTAAAACCAGGAAGCCCTGGGCTCCAGGCACACTGCAGCTGCAAAAGGCATCCCAAGGGGAGCGCAAAAGTGACGCAACTTGGCTGCCACCACTGATATTTCCATGAGACCATCCCGAACCATAGGCTGATTTTCCTTCCTAGGGTTAAGGTTTGAGTTACGCCTAGGGTAAGGGTCTATTAACCAGAAAGCCCTGAGTTCCAAGAACACAGCAGCTGCGAAGGACTAGCCAAGAAGAGCGCAAAAGTACCACAACATGCCTGCCTCCACAGCTTTTTCCTTGGGGACATGCCTAATTCCTGGCTGATTTGCCTTTCTCGTCTTAGGGTTGGGGTTCGGCCTAGGGCTAGGATTTTTAAAAGCAGGAAGCCCTGAGTTCCAGGCACACTGGAGCTGTGAAAGGCATCCAAAAGGGAGTGCAAAAGTGCCACAACATGGCTGCTTTCACGGCTTTTTCCTTGGCAAGAAGCCTAACACCAGGCTGATTTGCCTTCCCAGGGTTACTGTTAGGCTTAGGCCTAGGGCTAGGATTTTTAAAACTAGGAAGCCCTGGGCTCCAGGCACACTGCAGCTGTTCAAGGCATCCCAAGGGGAGTACAAAAGTGCAACAACATGGCAGCTTTCACAGCTTTTTCCTTGGCACCATCCCTATACCTGGGCTGATTTATCTGCCTAGGGTTAGGGTTAGGGTTCAGCCTAGGGCTTGGATTTCTTTAACCAGGAAGCCCTGAGTTCCAGGCTTACTTCATCTGCCAAAGGCATCCCAAAGGGAGTGCAGAAGTGCCACAACATGGCTGCTTTCACGGCTTTTTCCTTGGCAAGAAGCCTAACATCAGGCTGATTTACTTTCCCAGGGTTACTGTTAGGCTTAGGCCTAGGGCTAGGATTTTTGAAACTAGGAAGCCCTTAGCTCCAGGCACACTGCAGCTGTTCAAGGCATCCCAAGGGGAGTACAAAAGTGCAACAACATGGCAGCTTTCACAGCTTTTTCCTTGGCACCATCCCTATACCTGGGCTGATTTATCTGCCTAGGGTTAGGGTTAGGGTTCAGCCTAGGGCTTGAATTTTTTTTACCAGGAAGCCCTGAGTTCCAGGCTTACTTCATCTGCCAAAGGCATCCCAAAGGGAGTGCAGAAGTGCCACAACATGGCTGCTTTCACGGCTTTTCCCTTAGGAAGAACCCTAATACCCGGCTGATTTACCTTCCAAGGGTTACTGTTAGGCTTAGGCCTAGGACTTTTAAAACCAGGAAGCCCTGGGCTCCAGGCACACTGCAGCTGCGAAAGGCATCCAAAGGGGAGCGCAAAAGTGACGCAACTTGGCTGCCACCACTGATATTTCCATGAGACCATCCCGAACCATAGGATGATTTTCCTTCCTAGCGTTAAGGTTTGAGTTACGCCTAGGGTAAGGGCTCTATTAACCAGAAAGCCCTGAGTTCCAAGAACACAGCAGCTGCGAAGGACTAGCCAAGAAGAGCGCAAAAGTACCACAACATGCCTGCCTCCACAGCTTTTTCCTTGGGGACATGCCTAATTCCTGGCTGATTTGCCTTTCTCGTCATAGGGTTGGGGTTCGGCCTAGGGCTAGGATTTTTAAAAGCAGGAAGCCCTGAGTTCCAGGCACACTGGAGCTGTGAAAGGCATCCAAAAGGGAGTGCAGAAGTGCCACAACATGGCTGCTTTCACGGCTTGTTCCTTGGCAAGACGCCTAACACCAGGCTGACTTACCTTCCCAGGGTTACTATTAGGCTTAGGCCTAGGGCTAGGATTTTTAAAACTAGGAAGCCCTTAGCTCCAGGCACACTGCAGCTGTTCAAGGCATCCCAAGGGGAGTACAAAAGTGCAACAACATGGCAGCTTTCACAGCTTTTTCCTTGGCACCATCCCTATACCTAGGCTGATTTATCTGCCTAGGGTTAGGGTTAGGGTTCAGCCTAGGGCTTGAATTTCTTTAACCAGGAAGCCCTGAGTTCCAGGCTTACTTCATCTGCCAAAGGCATCCCAAAGGGAGTGCAGAAGTGCCACAACATGGCTGCTTTCACGGCTTTTCCCTTAGGAAGAACCCTAATACCCGGCTGATTTACCTTCCTAGGGTTACTGTTAGGCTTAGGCCTAGGACTTTTAAAACCAGGAAGCCCTGGGCTCCAGGCACACTGCAGCTGCAAAAGGCATCCCAAGGGGAGCGCAAAAGTGACGCAACTTGGCTGCCACCACTGATATTTCCATGAGACCATCCCGAACCATAGGTTGATTTTCCTTCCTAGGGTTAAGGTTTGAGTTACGCCTAGGGTAAGGGTCTATTAACCAGCAAGCCCTGAGTTCCAAGAACACAGCAGCTGCGAAGGACTAGCCAAGAAGAGCGCAAAAGTACCACAACATGCCTGCCTCCACAGCTTTTTCCTTGGGGACATGCCTAATTCCTGGCTGATTTGCCTTTCTCGTCTTAGGGTTGCGGTTCGGCTTAGGGCCAGGATTTTTAAAAGCAGGAAGCCCTGAGTTCCAGGCACACTGCAGCTGTGAAAGGCATCCAAAAGGGAGTGCAAAAGTGCCACAACATGGCTGCTTTCACGGCTTTTTCCTTGGCAAGAAGCCTAACACCAGGCTGATTTACTTTCCCAGGGTTACTGTTAGGCTTAGGCCTAGGGCTAGGATTTTTGAAACTAGGAAGCCCTTAGCTCCAGGCACACTGCAGCTGTTCAAGGCATCCCAAGGGGAGTACAAAAGTGCAACAACATGGCAGCTTTCACAGCTTTTTCCTTGGCAAGAAGCCTAACACCAGGCTGATTTACTTTCCCAGGGTTACTGTTAGGCTTAGGCCTAGGGCTAGGATTTTTGAAACTAGGAAGCCCTTAGCTCCAGGCACACTGCAGCTGTTCAAGGCATCCCAAGGGGAGTACAAAAGTGCAACAACATGGCAGCTTTCACAGCTTTTTCCTTGGCACCATCCCTATACCTAGGCTGATTTATCTGCCTAGGGTTAGGGTTAGGGTTCAGCCTAGGGCTTGGATTTCTTTAACCAGGAAGCCCTGAGTTCCAGGCTTACTTCATCTGCCAAAGGCATCCCAAAGGGAGTGCAGAAGTGCCACAACATGGCTGCTTTCACGGCTTTTTCCTTGGCAAGAAGCCTAACATAAGGCTGATCTCCCTTCCCAGGGTTACTGTTAGGCTTAGGCCTAGGGCTAGGATTTTTGAAACTAGGAAGCCCTTAGCTCCAGGCACACTGCAGCTGTTCAAGGCATCCCAAGGGGACTACAAAAGTGCAACAACATGGCTGCTTTCACGGCTTTTCCCTTAGGAAGAACCCTAATACCCGGCTGATTTACCTTCCTAGGGTTACTGTTAGGCTTAGGCCTAGGACTTTTAAAACCAGGAAGCCCTGGGCTCCAGGCACACTGCAGCTGTGAAAGGCATCCCAAGGGGAGCGCAAAAGTGACGCAACTTGGCTGCCACCACTGATATTTCCATGAGACCATCCCGAACCATAGGTTGATTTTCCTTCCTAGGGTTAAGGTTTGAGTTACGCCTAGGGTAAGGGTTCTATTAACCAGAAAGCCCTGAGTTCCAAGAACACATCAGCTGCCAAGGACTAGCCAAGAAGAGCGCAAAAGTACCACAACATGCCTGCCTCCACAGCTTTTTCCTTGGGGACATGCCTAATTCCTGGCTGATTTGCCTTTCTCGTCTTAGGGTTGGGGTTCGGCCTAGGGCTAGGATTTTTAAAATCAGGAAGCCCTGAGTTCCAGGCACACTGGAGCTGTGAAAGGCATCCAAAAGGGAGTGCAAAAGTGCCACAACATGGCTGCTTTCACGGCTTTTTCCTTGGCAAGAAGCCTAACATCAGGCTGATTTACTTTCCCAGGGTTACTGTTAGGCTTAGGCCTAGGGCTAGGATTTTTGAAACTAGGAAGCCCTTAGCTCCAGGCACACTGCAGCTGTTCAAGGCATCCCAAGGGGAGTACAAAAGTGCAACAACATGGCAGCTTTCACAGCTTTTTCCTTGGCACCATCCCTATACCTAGGCTGATTTATCTGCCTAGGGTTAGGGTTAGGGTTCAGCCTAGGGCTTGGATTTCTTTAACCAGGAAGCCCTGAGTTCCAGGCTTACTTCATCTGCCAAAGGCATCCCAAAGGGAGTGCAGAAGTGCCACAACATGGCTGCTTTCACGGCTTTTTCCTTGGCAAGAAGCCTAACATCAGGCTGATTTACTTTCCCAGGGTTACTGTTAGGCTTAGGCCTAGGGCTAGGATTTTTGAAACTAGGAAGCCCTTGGCTCCAGGCACACTGCAGCTGTTCAAGGCATCCCAAGGGGAGTACAAAAGTGCAACAACATGGCAGCTTTCACAGCTTTTTCCTTGGCACCATCCCTATACCTGGGCTGATTTATCTGCCTAGGGTTAGGGTTAGGGTTCAGCCTAGGGCTTGAATTTTTTTTACCAGGAAGCCCTGAGTTCCAGGCTTACTTCATCTGCCAAAGGCATCCCAAAGGTAGTGCAGAAGTGCCACAACATGGCTGCTTTCACGGCTTTTCCCTTAGGAAGAACCCTAATACCCGGCTGATTTACCTTCCTAGGGTTACTGTTAGGCTTAGGCCTAGGACTTTTAAAACCAGGAAGCCCTGGGCTCCAGGCACACTGCAGCTGCGAAAGGCATCCCAAGGGGAGCGCAAAAGTGACGCAACTTGGCTGCCACCACTGATATTTCCATGAGACCATCCCGAACCATAGGCTGATTTTCCTTCCTAGGGTTAAGGTTTGAGTTACGCCTAGGGTAAGGGTTCTATTAACCAGAAAGCCCTGAGTTCCAAGAACACAGCAGCTGCGAAGGACTAGCCAAGAAGAGCGCAAAAGTACCACAACATGCCTGCCTCCACAGCTTTTTCCTTGGGGACATGCCTAATTCCTGGCTGATTTGCCTTTCTCATCATAGGGTTGGGGTTCGGCCTAGGGCTAGGATTTTTAAAAGCAGGAAGCCCTGAGTTCCAGGCACACTGGAGCTGTGAAAGGCATCCAAAAGGGAGTGCAGAAGTGCCACAACATGGCTGCTTTCACGGCTTGTTCCTTGGCAAGACGCCTAACACCAGGCTGACTTACCTTCCCAGGGTTACTATTAGGCTTAGGCCTAGGGCTAGGATTTTTAAAACTAGGAAGCCCTTAGCTCCAGGCACACTGCAGCTGTTCAAGGCATCCCAAGGGGAGTACAAAAGTGCAACAACATGGCAGCTTTCACAGCTTTTTCCTTGGCACCATCCCTATACCTAGGCTGATTTATCTGCCTAGGGTTAGGGTTAGGGTTCAGCCTAGGGCTTGAATTTCTTTAACCAGGAAGCCCTGAGTTCCAGGCTTACTTCATCTGCCAAAGGCATCCCAAAGGGAGTGCAGAAGTGCCACAACATGGCTGCTTTCACGGCTTTTCCCTTAGGAAGAGCCCTAATACCCGGCTGATTTACCTTCCTAGGGTTACTGTTAGGCTTAGGCCTAGGACTTTTAAAACCAGGAAGCCCTGGGCTCCAGGCACACTGCAGCTGCAAAAGGCATCCCAAGGGGAGCGCAAAAGTGACGCAACTTGGCTGCCACCACTGATATTTCCATGAGACCATCCCGAACCATAGGTTGATTTTCCTTCCTAGGGTTAAGGTTTGAGTTACGCCTAGGGTAAGGGTCTATTAACCAGAAAGCCCTGAGTTCCAAGAACACAGCAGCTGCGAAGGACTAGCCAAGAAGAGCGCAAAAGTACCACAACATGTGTGTCCACAGCTTTTTCCTTGGGGACATGCCTAATTCCTGGCTGATTTGCCTTTCTCGTCTTAGGGTTGGGGTTCGGCCTAGGGCTAGGATTTTTAAAAGCAGGAAGCCCTGAGTTCCAGGCACACTGGAGCTGTGAAAGGCATCCAAAAGGGAGTGCAAAAGTGCCACAACATGGCTGCTTTCACGGCTTTTTCCTTGCAAGAAGCCTAACACCAGGCTGATTTGCCTTCCCAGGGTTACTGTTAGGCTTAGGCCTAGGGCTAGGATTTTTAAAACTAGGAAGCCCTGGGCTCCAGGCACACTGCAGCTGTTCAAGGCATCCCAAGGGGAGTACAAAAGTGCAACAACATGGCAGCTTTCACAGCTTTTTCCTTGGCACCATCCCTATACCTAGGCTGATTTATCTGCCTAGGGTTAGGGTTAGGGTTCAGCCTAGGGCTTGAATTTTTTTTAACCAGGAAGCCCTGAGTTCCAGGCTTACTTCATCTGCCAAAGGCATCCCAAAGGGAGTGCAGAAGTGCCACAACATGGCTGCTTTCACGGCTTTTCCCTTAGGAAGAACCCTAATACCCGGCTGATTTACCTTCCTAGGGTTACTGTTAGGCTTAGGCCTAGGACTTTTAAAACCAGGAAGCCCTGGGCTCCAGGCACACTGCAGCTGTGAAAGGCATCCCAAGGGGAGCGCAGAAGTGACGCAACTTGGCTGCCACCACTGATATTTCCATGAGACCATCCCGAACCATAGGTTGATTTTCCTTCCTAGGGTTAAGGTTTGAGTTACGCCTAGGGTAAGGGTTCTATTAACCAGAAAGCCCTGAGTTCCAAGAACACAGCAGCTGCGAAGGACTAGCCAAGAAGAGCGCAAAAGTACCACAACATGCCTGCCTCCACAGCTTTTTCCTTGGGGACATGCCTAATTCCTGGCTGATTTGCCTTTCTCGTCTTAGGGTTGGGGTTCGGCCTAGGGCTAGGATTTTTAAAATCAGGAAGCCCTGAGTTCCAGGCACACTGGAGCTGTGAAAGGCATCCAAAAGGGAGTGCAAAAGTGCCACAACATGGCTGCTTTCACGTCTTTTTCCTTGGCAAGAAGCCTAACATCAGGCTGATTTACTTTCCCAGGGTTACTGTTAGGCTTAGGCCTAGGGCTAGGATTTTTGAAACTAGGAAGCCCTTAGCTCCAGGCACACTGCAGCTGTTCAAGGCATCCCAAGGGGAGTACAAAAGTGCAACAACATGGCAGCTTTCACAGCTTTTTCCTTGGCACCATCCCTATACCTAGGCTGATTTATCTGCCTAGGGTTAGGGTTAGGGTTCAGCCTAGGGCTTGGATTTCTTTAACCAGGAAGCCCTGAGTTCCAGGCTTACTTCATCTGCCAAAGGCATCCCAAAGGGAGTGCAGAAGTGCCACAACATGGCTGCTTTCACGGCTTTTTCCTTGGCAAGAAGCCTAACATCAGGCTGATTTACTTTCCCAGGGTTACTGTTAGGCTTAGGCCTAGGGCTAGGATTTTTGAAACTAGGAAGCCCTTAGCTCCAGGCACACTGCAGCTGTTCAAGGCATCCCAAGGGGAGTACAAAAGTGCAACAACATGGCAGCTTTCACAGCTTTTTCCTTGGCACCATCCCTATACCTAGGCTGATTTATCTGCCTAGGGTTAGGGTTAGGGTTCAGCCTAGGGCTTGGATTTCTTTAACCAGGAAGCCCTGAGTTCCAGGCTTACTTCATCTGCCAAAGGCATCCCAAAGGGAGTGCAGAAGTGCCACAACATGGCTGCTTTCACGGCTTTTTCCTTGGCAAGAAGCCTAACATCAGGCTGATTTACTTTCCCAGGGTTACTGTTAGGCTTAGGCCTAGGGCTAGGATTTTTGAAACTAGGAAGCCCTTAGCTCCAGGCACACTGCAGCTGTTCAAGGCATCCCAAGGGGAGTACAAAAGTGCAACAACATGGCAGCTTTCACAGCTTTTTCCTTGGCACCATCCCTATACCTGGGCTGATTTATCTGCCTAGGGTTAGGGTTAGGGTTCAGCCTAGGGCTTGAATTTTTTTTACCAGGAAGCCCTGAGTTCCAGGCTTACTTCATCTGCCAAAGGCATCCCAAAGGGAGTGCAGAAGTGCCACAACATGGCTGCTTTCACGGCTTTTCCCTTAGGAAGAACCCTAATACCCGGCTGATTTACCTTCCTAGGGTTACTGTTAGGCTTAGGCCTAGGACTTTTAAAACCAGGAAGCCCTGGGCTCCAGGCACACTGCAGCTGCAAAAGGCATCCCAAGGGGAGCGCAAAAGTGACGCAACTTGGCTGCCACCACTGATATTTCCATGAGACCATCCCGAACCATAGGCTGATTTTCCTTCCTAGGGTTAAGGTTTGAGTTACGCCTAGGGTAAGGGTTCTATTAACCAGAAAGCCCTGAGTTCCAAGAACACAGCAGCTGCGAAGGACTAGCCAAGAAGAGCGCAAAAGTACCACAACATGCCTGCCTCCACAGCTTTTTCCTTGGGGACATGCCTAATTCCTGGCTGATTTGCCTTTCTCGTCTTAGGGTTGGGGTTCGGCCTAGGGCTAGGATTTTTAAAAGCAGGAAGCCCTGAGTTCCAGGCACACTGGAGCTGTGAAAGGCATCCAAAAGGGAGTGCAGAAGTGCCACAACATGGCTGCTTTCACGGCTTGTTCCTTGGCAAGACGCCTAACACCAGGCTGACTTACCTTCCCAGGGTTACTATTAGGCTTAGGCCTAGGGCTAGGATTTTTAAAACTAGGAAGCCCTTAGCTCCAGGCACACTGCAGCTGTTCAAGGCATCCCAAGGGGAGTACAAAAGTGCAACAACATGGCAGCTTTCACAGCTTTTTCCTTGGCACCATCCCTATACCTAGGCTGATTTATCTGCCTAGGGTTAGGGTTAGGGTTCAGCCTAGGGCTTGAATTTCTTTAACCAGGAAGCCCTGAGTTCCAGGCTTACTTCATCTGCCAAAGGCATCCCAAAGGGAGTGCAGAAGTGCCACAACATGGCTGCTTTCATGGCTTTTCCCTTAGGAAGAACCCTAATACCCGGCTGATTTACCTTCCTAGGGTTACTGTTAGGCTTAGGCCTAGGACTTTTAAAACCAGGAAGCCCTGGGCTCCAGGCACACTGCAGCTGCAAAAGGCATCCCAAGGAGAGCGCAAAAGTGACGCAACTTGGCTGCCACCACTGATATTTCCATGAGACCATCCCGAACCATAGGCTGATTTTCCTTCCTAGGGTTAAGGTTTGAGTTACGCCTAGGGTAAGGGTTCTATTAACCAGCAAGCCCTGAGTTCCAAGAACACAGCAGCTGCGAAGGACTAGCCAAGAAGAGCGCAAAAGTACCACAACATGCCTGCCTCCACAGCTTTTTCCTTGGGGACATGCCTAATTCCTGGCTGATTTGCCTTTCTCGTCTTAGGGTTGGGGTTCGGCCTAGGGCTAGGATTTTTAAAATCAGGAAGCCCTGAGTTCCAGGCACACTGGAGCTGTGAAAGGCATCCAAAAGGGAGTGCAAAAGTGCCACAACATGGCTGCTTTCACGGCTTTTTCCTTGGCAAGAAGCCTAACATCAGGCTGATTTACTTTCCCAGGGTTACTGTTAGGCTTAGGCCTAGGGCTAGGATTTTTGAAACTAGGAAGCCCTTAGCTCCAGGCACACTGCAGCTGTTCAAGGCATCCCAAGGGGAGTACAAAAGTGCAACAACATGGCAGCTTTCACAGCTTTTTCCTTGGCACCATCCCTATACCTAGGCTGATTTATCTGCCTAGGGTTAGGGTTAGGGTTCAGCCTAGGGCTTGGATTTCTTTAACCAGGAAGCCCTGAGTTCCAGGCTTACTTCATCTGCCAAAGGCATCCCAAAGGGAGTGCAGAAGTGCCACAACATGGCTGCTTTCACGGCTTTTTCCTTGGCAAGAAGCCTAACATCAGGCTGATTTACTTTCCCAGGGTTACTGTTAGGCTTAGGCCTAGGGCTAGGATTTTTGAAACTAGGAAGCCCTTAGCTCCAGGCACACTGCAGCTGTTCAAGGCATCCCAAGGGGAGTACAAAAGTGCAACAACATGGCAGCTTTCACAGCTTTTTCCTTGGCACCATCCCTATACCTGGGCTGATTTATCTGCCTAGGGTTAGGGTTAGGGTTCAGCCTAGGGCTTGAATTTTTTTTACCAGGAAGCCCTGAGTTCCAGGCTTACTTCATCTGCCAAAGGCATCCCAAAGGGAGTGCAGAAGTGCCACAACATGGCTGCTTTCACGGCTTTTCCCTTAGGAAGAACCCTAATACCCGGCTGATTTACCTTCCTAGGGTTACTGTTAGGCTTAGGCCTAGGACTTTTAAAACCAGGAAGCCCTGGGCTCCAGGCACACTGCAGCTGCAAAAGGCATCCCAAGGGGAGCGCAAAAGTGACGCAACTTGGCTGCCACCACTGATATTTCCATGAGACCATCCCGAACCATAGGCTGATTTTCCTTCCTAGGGTTAAGGTTTGAGTTACGCCTAGGGTAAGGGTTCTATTAACCAGAAAGCCCTGAGTTCCAAGAACACAGCAGCTGCGAAGGACTAGCCAAGAAGAGCGCAAAAGTACCACAACATGCCTGCCTCCACAGCTTTTTCCTTGGGGACATGCCTAATTCCTGGCTGATTTGCCTTTCTCGTCATAGGGTTGGGGTTCGGCCTAGGGCTAGGATTTTTAAAAGCAGGAAGCCCTGAGTTCCAGGCACACTGGAGCTGTGAAAGGCATCCAAAAGGGAGTGCAGAAGTGCCACAACATGGCTGCTTTCACGGCTTGTTCCTTGGCAAGACGCCTAACACCAGGCTGACATACCTTCCCAGGGTTACTATTAGGCTTAGGCCTAGGGCTAGGATTTTTAAAACTAGGAAGCCCTTAGCTCCAGGCACACTGCAGCTGTTCAAGGCATCCCAAGGGGAGTACAAAAGTGCAACAACATGGCAGCTTTCACAGCTTTTTCCTTGGCACCATCCCTATACCTAGGCTGATTTATCTGCCTAGGGTTAGGGTTAGGGTTCAGCCTAGGGCTTGAATTTCTTTAACCAGGAAGCCCTGAGTTCCAGGCTTACTTCATCTGCCAAAGGCATCCCAAAGGGAGTGCAGAAGTGCCACAACATGGCTGCTTTCACGGCTTTTCCCTTAGGAAGAACCCTAATACCCGGCTGATTTACCTTCCTAGGGTTACTGTTAGGCTTAGGCCTAGGACTTTTAAAACCAGGAAGCCCTGGGCTCCAGGCACACTGCAGCTGCAAAAGGCATCCCAAGGAGAGCGCAAAAGTGACGCAACTTGGCTGCCACCACTGATATTTCCATGAGACCATCCCGAACCATAGGCTGATTTTCCTTCCTAGGGTTAAGGTTTGAGTTACGCCTAGGGTAAGGGTTCTATTAACCAGCAAGCCCTGAGTTCCAAGAACACAGCAGCTGCGAAGGACTAGCCAAGAAGAGCGCAAAAGTACCACAACATGCCTGCCTCCACAGCTTTTTCCTTGGGGACATGCCTAATTCCTGGCTGATTTGCCTTTCTCGTCTTAGGGTTGGGGTTCGGCCTAGGGCTAGGATTTTTAAAATCAGGAAGCCCTGAGTTCCAGGCACACTGGAGCTGTGAAAGGCATCCAAAAGGGAGTGCAAAAGTGCCACAACATGGCTGCTTTCACGGCTTTTTCCTTGGCAAGAAGCCTAACATCAGGCTGATTTACTTTCCCAGGGTTACTGTTAGGCTTAGGCCTAGGGCTAGGATTTTTGAAACTAGGAAGCCCTTAGCTCCAGGCACACTGCAGCTGTTCAAGGCATCCCAAGGGGAGTACAAAAGTGCAACAACATGGCAGCTTTCACAGCTTTTTCCTTGGCAAGAAGCCTAACACCAGGCTGATTTACTTTCCCAGGGTTACTGTTAGGCTTAGGCCTAGGGCTAGGATTTTTGAAACTAGGAAGCCCTTAGCTCCAGGCACACTGCAGCTGTTCAAGGCATCCCAAGGGGAGTACAAAAGTGCAACAACATGGCAGCTTTCACAGATTTTTCCTTGGCAAGAAGCCTAACACCAGGCTGATTTACTTTCCCAGGGTTACTGTTAGGCTTAGGCCTAGGGCTAGGATTTTTGAAACTAGGAAGCCCTTAGCTCCAGGCACACTGCAGCTTTTCAAGGCATCCCAAGGGGAGTACAAAAGTGCAACAACATGGCAGCTTTCACAGCTTTTTCCTTGGCACCATCCCTATACCTAGGCTGATTTATCTGCCTAGGGTTAGGGTTAGGGTTCAGCCTAGGGCTTGGATTTCTTTAACCAGGAAGCCCTGAGTTCCAGGCTTACTTCATCTGCCAAAGGCATCCCAAAGGGAGTGCAGAAGTGCCACAACATGGCTGCTTTCACGGCTTTTTCCTTGGCAAGAAGCCTAACATAAGGCTGATTTACCTTCCCAGGGTTACTGTTAGGCTTAGGCCTAGGGCTAGGATTTTTGAAACTAGGAAGCCCTTAGCTCCAGGCACACTGCAGCTGTTCAAGGCATCCCAAGGGGACTACAAAAGTGCAACAACATGGCTGCTTTCACGGCTTTTCCCTTAGGAAGAACCCTAATACCCGGCTGATTTACCTTCCTAGGGTTACTGTGAGGCTTAGGCCTAGGACTTTTAAAACCAGGAAGCCCTGGGCTCCAGGCACACTGCAGCTGCGAAAGGCATCCCAAGGGGAGCGCAAAAGTGACGCAACTTGGCTGCCACCACTGATATTTCCATGAGACCATCCCGAACCATAGGTTGATTTTCCTTCCTAGGGTTAAGGTTTGAGTTACGCCTAGGGTAAGGGTTCTATTAACCAGAAAGCCCTGAGTTCCAAGAACACAGCAGCTGCGAAGGACTAGCCAAGAAGAGCGCAAAAGTACCACAACATGCCTGCCTCCACAGCTTTTTCCTTGGGGACATGCCTAATTCCTGGCTGATTTGCCTTTCTCATCATAGGGTTGGGGTTCGGCCTAGGGCTAGGATTTTTAAAATCAGGAAGCCCTGAGTTCCAGGCACACTGGAGCTGTGAAAGGCATCCAAAAGGGAGTGCAAAAGTGCCACAACATGGCTGCTTTCACGGCTTTTTCCTTGGCAAGAAGCCTAACATCAGGCTGATTTACTTTCCCAGGGTTACTGTTAGGCTTAGGCCTAGGGCTAGGATTTTTGAAACTAGGAAGCCCTTAGCTCCAGGCACACTGCAGCTGTTCAAGGCATCCCAAGGGGAGTACAAAAGTGCAACAACATGGCAGCTTTCACAGCTTTTTCCTTGGCACCATCCCTATACCTAGGCTGATTTATCTGCCTAGGGTTAGGGTTAGGGTTCAGCCTAGGGCTTGGATTTCTTTAACCAGGAAGCCCTGAGTTCCAGGCTTACTTCATCTGCCAAAGGCATCCCAAAGGGAGTGCAGAAGTGCCACAACATGGCTGCTTTCACGGCTTTTCCCTTAGGAAGAACCCTAATACCCGGCTGATTTACCTTCCTAGGGTTACTGTTAGGCTTAGGCCTAGGACTTTTAAAACCAGGAAGCCCTGGGCTCCAGGCACACTGCAGCTGTGAAAGGCATCCCAAGGGGAGCGCAAAAGTGACGCAACTTGGCTGCCACCACTGATATTTCCATGAGACCATCCCGAACCATAGGATGATTTTCCTTCCTAGCGTTAAGGTTTGAGTTACGCCTAGGGTAAGGGTTCTATTAACCAGAAAGCCCTGAGTTCCAAGAACACAGCAGCTGCGAAGGACTAGCCAAGAAGAGCGCAAAAGTACCACAACATGCCTGCCTCCACAGCTTTTTCCTTGGGGACATGCCTAATTCCTGGCTGATTTGCCTTTCTCGTCTTAGGGTTGGGGTTCGGCCTAGGGCTAGGATTTTTAAAATCAGGAAGCCCTGAGTTCCAGGCACACTGAAGCTGTGAAAGGCATCCAAAAGGGAGTGCAAAAGTGCCACAACATGGCTGCTTTCACGGCTTTTTCCTTGGCAAGAAGCCTAACATCAGGCTGATTTACTTTCCCAGGGTTACTGTTAGGCTTAGGCCTAGGGCTAGGATTTTTGAAACTAGGAAGCCCTTAGCTCCAGGCACACTGCAGCTGTTCAAGGCATCCCAAGGGGAGTACAAAAGTGCAACAACATGGCAGCTTTCACAGCTTTTTCCTTGGCACCATCCCTATACCTAGGCTGATTTATCTGCCTAGGGTTAGGGTTAGGGTTCAGCCTAGGGCTTGGATTTCTTTAACCAGGAAGCCCTGAGTTCCAGGCTTACTTCATCTGCCAAAGGCATCCCAAAGGGAGTGCAGAAGTGCCACAACATGGCTGCTTTCACGGCTTTTACCTTGGCAAGAAGCCTAACATCAGGCTGATTTACTTTCCCAGGGTTACTGTTAGGCTTAGGCCTAGGGCTAGGATTTTTGAAACTAGGAAGCCCTTAGCTCCAGTCACACTGCAGCTGCGAAAGGCATCCAAAGGGGAGCGCAAAAGTGACGCAACTTGGCTGCCACCACTGATATTTCCATGAGACCATCCCGAACCATAGGCTGATTTTCCTTCCTAGGGTTAAGGTTTGAGTTACGCCTAGGGAAAGGGTTCTATTAACCAGAAAGCCCTGAGTTCCAAGAACACAGCAGCTGCGAAGGACTAGCCAAGAAGAGCGCAAAAGTACCACAACATGCCTGCCTCCACAGCTTTTTCCTTGGGGACATGCCTAATTCCTGGCTGATTTGCCTTTCTCGTCATAGGGTTGGGGTTCGGCCTAGGGCTAGGATTTTTAAAAGCAGGAAGCCCTGAGTTCCAGGCACACTGCAGCTGTGAAAGGCATCCAAAAGGGAGTGCAGAAGTGCCACAACATGGCTGCTTTCACGGCTTGTTCCTTGGCAAGACGCCTAACACCAGGCTGACTTACCTTCCCAGGGTTACTATTAGGCTTAGGCCTAGGGCTACGATTTTTAAAACTAGGAAGCCCTTAGCTCCAGGCACACTGCAGCTGTTCAAGGCATCCCAAGGGGAGTACAAAAGTGCAACAACATGGCAGCTTTCACAGCTTTTTCCTTGGCACCATCCCTATACCTAGGCTGATTTATCTGCCTAGGGTTAGGGTTAGGGTTCAGCCTAGGGCTTGAATTTCTTTAACCAGGAAGCCCTGAGTTCCAGGCTTACTTCATCTGCCAAAGGCATCCCAAAGGGAGTGCAGAAGTGCCACAACATGGCTGCTTTCACGGCTTTTCCCTTAGGAAGAACCCTAATACCCGGCTGATTTACCTTCCTAGGGTTACTGTTAGGCTTAGGCCTAGGACTTTTAAAACCAGGAAGCCCTGGGCTCCAGGCACACTGCAGCTGTGAAAGGCATCCCAAGGGGAGCGCAAAAGTGACGCAACTTGGCTGCCACCACTGATATTTCCATGAGACCATCCCGAACCATAGGTTGATTTTCCTTCCTAGGGTTAAGGTTTGAGTTACGCCTAGGGTAAGGGTCTATTAACCAGAAAGCCCTGAGTTCCAAGAACACAGCAGCTGCGAAGGACTACCCAAGAAGAGCGCAAAAGTACCACAACATGCCTGCCTCCACAGCTTTTTCCTTGGGGACATGCCTAATTCCTGGCTGATTTGCCTTTCTCGTCATAGGGTTGCGGTTCGGCCTAGGGCCAGGATTTTTAAAAGCAGGAAGCCCTGAGTTCCAGGCACACTGCAGCTGTGAAAGGCATCCAAAAGGGAGTGCAAAAGTGCCACAACATGGCTGCTTTCACGGCTTTTTCCTTGGCAAGAAGCCTAACACCAGGCTGATTTACTTTCCCAGGGTTACTGTTAGGCTTAGGCCTAGGGCTAGGATTTTTGAAACTAGGAGGCCCTTAGCTCCAGGCACACTGCAGCTGTTCAAGGCATCCCAAGGGGAGTACAAAAGTGCAACAACATGGCAGCTTTCACAGCTTTTTCCTTGGCACCATCCCTATACCTAGGCTGATTTATCTGCCTAGGGTTAGGGTTAGGGTTCAGCCTAGGGCTTGGATTTCTTTAACCAGGAAGCCCTGAGTTCCAGGCTTACTTCATCTGCCAAAGGCATCCCAAAGGGAGTGCAGAAGTGCCACAACATGGCTGCTTTCACGGCTTTTTCCTTGGCAAGAAGCCTAACATCAGGCTGATTTACTTTCCCAGGGTTACTGTTAGGCTTAGGCCTAGGGCTAGGATTTTTGAAACTAGGAAGCCCTTAGCTCCAGGCACACTGCAGCTGTTCAAGGCATCCCAAGGGGAGTACAAAAGTGCAACAACATGGCAGCTTTCACAGCTTTTTCCTTGGCACCATCCCTATACCTGGGCTGATTTATCTGCCTAGGGTTATGGTTAGGGTTCAGCCTAGGGCTTGAATTTTTTTTACCAGGAAGCCCTGAGTTCCAGGCTTACTTCATCTGCCAAAGGCATCCCAAAGGGAGTGCAGAAGTGCCACAACATGGCTGCTTTCACGGCTTTTCCCTTAGGAAGAACCCTAATACCCGGCTGATTCACCTTCCTAGGGTTACTGTTAGGCTTAGGCCTAGGACTTTTAAAACCAGGAAGCCCTGGGCTCCAGGCACACTGCAGCTGCAAAAGGCATCCCAAGGGGAGCGCAAAAGTGACGCAACTTGGCTGCCACCACTGATATTTCCATGAGACCATCCCGAACCATAGGTTGATTTTCCTTCCTAGGGTTAAGGTTTGAGTTACGCCTAGGGTAAGGGTCTATTAACCAGAAAGCCCTGAGTTCCAAGAACACAGCAGCTGCGAAGGACTAGCCAAGAAGAGCGCAAAAGTACCACAACATGCCTGCCTCCACAGCTTTTTCCTTGGGGACATGCCTAATTCCTGGCTGATTTGCCTTTCTCGTCTTAGGGTTGGGGTTCGGCCTAGGGCTAGGATTTTTAAAAGCAGGAAGCCCTGAGTTCCAGGCACACTGGAGCTGTGAAAGGCATCCAAAAGGGAGTGCAAAAGTGCCACAACATGGCTGCTTTCACGGCTTTTTCCTTGGCAAGAAGCCTAACACCAGGCTGATTTGCCTTCCCAGGGTTACTGTTAGGCTTAGGCCTAGGGCTAGGATTTTTAAAACTAGGAAGCCCTGGGCTCCAGGCACACTGCAGCTGTTCAAGGCATCCCAAGGGGAGTACAAAAGTGCAACAACATGGCAGCTTTCACAGCTTTTTCCTTGGCACCATCCCTATACCTGGGCTGATTTATCTGCCTAGGGTTAGGGTTAGGGTTCAGCCTAGGGCTTGGATTTCTTTAACCAGGAAGCCCTGAGTTCCAGGCTTACTTCATCTGCCAAAGGCATCCCAAAGGGAGTGCAGAAGTGCCACAACATGGCTGCTTTCACGGCTTTTTCCTTGGCAAGAAGCCTAACATCAGGCTGATTTACTTTCCCAGGGTTACTGTTAGGCTTAGGCCTAGGGCTAGGATTTTTGAAACTAGGAAGCCCTTAGCTCCAGGCACACTGCAGCTGTTCAAGGCATCCCAAGGGGAGTACAAAAGTGCAACAACATGGCAGCTTTCACAGCTTTTTCCTTGGCACCATCCCTATACCTGGGCTGATTTATCTGCCTAGGGTTAGGGTTAGGGTTCAGCCTAGGGCTTGAATTTTTTTTACCAGGAAGCCCTGAGTTCCAGGCTTACTTCATCTGCCAAAGGCATCCCAAAGGGAGTGCAGAAGTGCCACAACATGGCTGCTTTCACGGCTTTTCCCTTAGGAAGAACCCTAATACCCGGCTGATTTACCTTCCTAGGGTTACTGTTAGGCTTAGGCCTAGGACTTTTAAAACCAGGAAGCCCTGGGCTCCAGGCACACTGCAGCTGCGAAAGGCATCCAAAGGGGAGCGCAAAAGTGACGCAACTTGGCTGCCACCACTGATATTTCCATGAGACCATCCCGAACCATAGGCTGATTTTCCTTCCTAGGGTTAAGGTTTGAGTTACGCCTAGGGTAAGGGCTCTATTAACCAGAAAGCCCTGAGTTCCAAGAACACAGCAGCTGCGAAGGACTAGCCAAGAAGAGCGCAAAAGTACCACAACATGCCTGCCTCCACAGCTTTTTCCTTGGGGACATGCCTAATTCCTGGCTGATTTGCCTTTCTCGTCATAGGGTTGGGGTTCGGCCTAGGGCTAGGATTTTTAAAAGCAGGAAGCCCTGAGTTCCAGGCACACTGGAGCTGTGAAAGGCATCCAAAAGGGAGTGCAGAAGTGCCACAACATGGCTGCTTTCACGGCTTGTTCCTTGGCAAGACGCCTAACACCAGGCTGACTTACCTTCCCAGGGTTACTATTAGGCTTAGGCCTAGGGCTAGGATTTTTAAAACTAGGAAGCCCTTAGCTCCAGGCACACTGCAGCTGTTCAAGGCATCCCAAGGGGAGTACAAAAGTGCAACAACATGGCAGCTTTCACAGCTTTTTCCTTGGCACCATCCCTATACCTAGGCTGATTTATCTGCCTAGGGTTAGGGTTAGGGTTCAGCCTAGGGCTTGAATTTCTTTAACCAGGAAGCCCTGAGTTCCAGGCTTACTTCATCTGCCAAAGGCATCCCAAAGGGAGTGCAGAAGTGCCACAACATGGCTGCTTTCACGGCTTTTCCCTTAGGAAGAACCCTAATACCCGGCTGATTTACCTTCCTAGGGTTACTGTTAGGCTTAGGCCTAGGACTTTTAAAACCAGGAAGCCCTGGGCTCCAGGCACACTGCAGCTGCAAAAGGCATCCCAAGGGGAGCGCAAAAGTGACGCAACTTGGCTGCCACCACTGATATTTCCATGAGACCATCCCGAACCATAGGTTGATTTTCCTTCCTAGGGTTAAGGTTTGAGTTACGCCTAGGGTAAGGGTCTATTAACCAGCAAGCCCTGAGTTCCAAGAACACAGCAGCTGCGAAGGACTAGCCAAGAAGAGCGCAAAAGTACCACAACATGCCTGCCTCCACAGCTTTTTCCTTGGGGACATGCCTAATTCCTGGCTGATTTGCCTTTCTCGTCTTAGGGTTGCGGTTCGGCTTAGGGCCAGGATTTTTAAAAGCAGGAAGCCCTGAGTTCCAGGCACACTGCAGCTGTGAAAGGCATCCAAAAGGGAGTGCAAAAGTGCCACAACATGGCTGCTTTCACGGCTTTTTCCTTGGCAAGAAGCCTAACATCAGGCTGATTTACTTTCCCAGGGTTACTGTTAGGCTTAGGCCTAGGGCTAGGATTTTTGAAACTAGGAAGCCCTTAGCTCCAGGCACACTGCAGCTGTTCAAGGCATCCCAAGGGGAGTACAAAAGTGCAACAACATGGCAGCTTTCACAGCTTTTTCCTTGGCAAGAAGCCTAACACCAGGCTGATTTACTTTCCCAGGGTTACTGTTAGGCTTAGGCCTAGGGCTAGGATTTTTGAAACTAGGAAGCCCTTAGCTCCAGGCACACTGCAGCTGTTCAAGGCATCCCAAGGGGAGTACAAAAGTGCAACAACATGGCAGCTTTCACAGCTTTTTCCTTGGCACCATCCCTATACCTAGGCTGATTTATCTGCCTAGGGTTAGGGTTAGGGTTCAGCCTAGGGCTTGGATTTCTTTAACCAGGAAGCCCTGAGTTCCAGGCTTACTTCATCTGCCAAAGGCATCCCAAAGGGAGTGCAGAAGTGCCACAACATGGCTGCTTTCACGGCTTTTTCCTTGGCAAGAAGCCTAACATAAGGCTGATCTCCCTTCCCAGGGTTACTGTTAGGCTTAGGCCTAGGGCTAGGATTTTTGAAACTAGGAAGCCCTTAGCTCCAGGCACACTGCAGCTGTTCAAGGCATCCCAAGGGGACTACAAAAGTGCAACAACATGGCTGCTTTCACGGCTTTTCCCTTAGGAAGAACCCTAATACCCGGCTGATTTACCTTCCTAGGGTTACTGTTAGGCTTAGGCCTAGGACTTTTAAAACCAGGAAGCCCTGGGCTCCAGGCACACTGCAGCTGTGAAAGGCATCCCAAGGGGAGCGCAAAAGTGACGCAACTTGGCTGCCACCACTGATATTTCCATGAGACCATCCCGAACCATAGGTTGATTTTCCTTCCTAGGGTTAAGGTTTGAGTTACGCCTAGGGTAAGGGTTCTATTAACCAGAAAGCCCTGAGTTCCAAGAACACATCAGCTGCCAAGGACTAGCCAAGAAGAGCGCAAAAGTACCACAACATGCCTGCCTCCACAGCTTTTTCCTTGGGGACATGCCTAATTCCTGGCTGATTTGCCTTTCTCGTCTTAGGGTTGGGGTTCGGCCTAGGGCTAGGATTTTTAAAATCAGGAAGCCCTGAGTTCCAGGCACACTGGAGCTGTGAAAGGCATCCAAAAGGGAGTGCAAAAGTGCCACAACATGGCTGCTTTCACGGCTTTTTCCTTGGCAAGAAGCCTAACATCAGGCTGATTTACTTTCCCAGGGTTACTGTTAGGCTTAGGCCTAGGGCTAGGATTTTTGAAACTAGGAAGCCCTTAGCTCCAGGCACACTGCAGCTGTTCAAGGCATCCCAAGGGGAGTACAAAAGTGCAACAACATGGCAGCTTTCACAGCTTTTTCCTTGGCACCATCCCTATACCTAGGCTGATTTATCTGCCTAGGGTTAGGGTTAGGGTTCAGCCTAGGGCTTGGATTTCTTTAACCAGGAAGCCCTGAGTTCCAGGCTTACTTCATCTGCCAAAGGCATCCCAAAGGGAGTGCAGAAGTGCCACAACATGGCTGCTTTCACGGCTTTTTCCTTGGCAAGAAGCCTAACATCAGGCTGATTTACTTTCCCAGGGTTACTGTTAGGCTTAGGCCTAGGGCTAGGATTTTTGAAACTAGGAAGCCCTTGGCTCCAGGCACACTGCAGCTGTTCAAGGCATCCCAAGGGGAGTACAAAAGTGCAACAACATGGCAGCTTTCACAGCTTTTTCCTTGGCACCATCCCTATACCTGGGCTGATTTATCTGCCTAGGGTTAGGGTTAGGGTTCAGCCTAGGGCTTGAATTTTTTTTACCAGGAAGCCCTGAGTTCCAGGCTTACTTCATCTGCCAAAGGCATCCCAAAGGTAGTGCAGAAGTGCCACAACATGGCTGCTTTCACGGCTTTTCCCTTAGGAAGAACCCTAATACCCGGCTGATTTACCTTCCTAGGGTTACTGTTAGGCTTAGGCCTAGGACTTTTAAAACCAGGAAGCCCTGGGCTCCAGGCACACTGCAGCTGCGAAAGGCATCCCAAGGGGAGCGCAAAAGTGACGCAACTTGGCTGCCACCACTGATATTTCCATGAGACCATCCCGAACCATAGGCTGATTTTCCTTCCTAGGGTTAAGGTTTGAGTTACGCCTAGGGTAAGGGTTCTATTAACCAGAAAGCCCTGAGTTCCAAGAACACAGCAGCTGCGAAGGACTAGCCAAGAAGAGCGCAAAAGTACCACAACATGCCTGCCTCCACAGCTTTTTCCTTGGGGACATGCCTAATTCCTGGCTGATTTGCCTTTCTCATCATAGGGTTGGGGTTCGGCCTAGGGCTAGGATTTTTAAAAGCAGGAAGCCCTGAGTTCCAGGCACACTGGAGCTGTGAAAGGCATCCAAAAGGGATTGCAAAAGTGCCACAACATGGCTGCTTTCACGGCTTTTTCCTTGGCAAGACGCCTAACACCAGGCTGACTTACCTTCCCAGGGTTACTATTAGGCTTAAGCCTAGGGCTACGATTTTTAAAACTAGGAAGCCCTTAGCTCCAGGCACACTGCAGCTGTTCAAGGCATCCCAAGGGGAGTACAAAAGTGCAACAACATGGCAGCTTTCACAGCTTTTTCCTTGGCACCATCCCTATACCTAGGCTGATTTATCTGCCTAGGGTTAGGGTTAGGGTTCAGCCTAGGGCTTGAATTTCTTTAACCAGGAAGCCCTGAGTTCCAGGCTTACTTCATCTGCCAAAGGCATCCCAAAGGGAGTGCAGAAGTGCCACAACATGGCTGCTTTCACGGCTTTTCCCTTAGGAAGAACCCTAATACCCGGCTGATTTACCTTCCTAGGGTTACTGTTAGGCTTAGGCCTAGGACTTTTAAAACCAGGAAGCCCTGGGCTCCAGGCACACTGCAGCTGCAAAAGGCATCCCAAGGGGAGCGCAAAAGTGACGCAACTTGGCTGCCACCACTGATATTTCCATGAGACCATCCCGAACCATAGGTTGATTTTCCTTCCTAGGGTTAAGGTTTGAGTTACGCCTAGGGTAAGGGTCTATTAACCAGAAAGCCCTGAGTTCCAAGAACACAGCAGCTGCGAAGGACTAGCCAAGAAGAGCACAAAAGTACCACAACATGCCTGCCTCCACAGCTTTTTCCTTGGGGACATGCCTAATTCCTGGCTGATTTGCCTTTCTCGTCTTAGGGTTGGGGTTCGGCCTAGGGCTAGGATTTTTAAAAGCAGGAAGCCCTGAGTTCCAGGCACACTGGAGCTGTGAAAGGCATCCAAAAGGGAGTGCAAAAGTGCCACAACATGGCTGCTTTCACGGCTTTTTCCTTGGCAAGAAGCCTAACACCAGGCTGACATACTTTCCCAGGGTTACTGTTAGGCTTAGGCCTAGGGCTAGGATTTTTCAAACTAGGAAGCCCTGGGCTCCAGGCACACTGCAGCTGTTCAAGGCATCCCAAGGGGAGTACAAAAGTGCAACAACATGGCAGCTTTCACAGCTTTTTCCTTGGCACCATCCCTATACCTAGGCTGATTTATCTGCCTAGGGTTAGGGTTAGGGTTCAGCCTAGGGCTTGGATTTCTTTAACCAGGAAGCCCTGAGTTCCAGGCTTACTTCATCTGCCAAAGGCATCCCAAAGGGAGTGCAGAAGTGCCACAACATGGCTGCTTTCACGGCTTTTCCCTTAGGAAGAACCCTAATACCCGGCTGATTTACCTTCCTAGGGTTACTGTTAGGCTTAGGCCTAGGACTTTTAAAACCAGGAAGCCCTGGGCTCCAGGCACACTGCAGCTGCGAAAGGCATCCCAAGGGGAGCGCAAAAGTGACGCAACTTGGCTGCCACCACTGATATTTCCATGAGACCATCCCGAACCATAGGCTGATTTTCCTTCCTAGGGTTAAGGTTTGAGTTACGCCTAGGGTAAGGGTTCTATTAACCAGCAAGCCCTGAGTTCCAAGAACACAGCAGCTGCGAAGGACTAGCCAAGAAGAGCGCAAAAGTACCACAACATGCCTGCCTCCACAGCTTTTTCCTTGGGGACATGCCTAATTCCTGGCTGATTTGCCTTTCTCGTCTTAGGGTTGGGGTTCGGCCTAGGGCTAGGATTTTTAAAATCAGGAAGCCCTGAGTTCCAGGCACACTGGAGCTGTGAAAGGCATCCAAAAGGGAGTGCAAAAGTGCCACAACATGGCTGCTTTCACGGCTTTTTCCTTGGCAAGAAGCCTAACATCAGGCTGATTTACTTTCCCAGGGTTACTGTTAGGCTTAGGCCTAGGGCTAGGATTTTTGAAACTAGGAAGCCCTTAGCTCCAGGCACACTGCAGCTGTTCAAGGCATCCCAAGGGGAGTACAAAAGTGCAACAACATGGCCGCTTTCACAGCTTTTTCCTTGGCACCATCCCTATACCTAGGCTGATTTATCTGCCTAGGGTTAGGGTTAGGGTTCAGCCTAGGGCTTGGATTTCTTTAACCAGGAAGCCCTGAGTTCCAGGCTTACTTCATCTGCCAAAGGCATCCCAAAGGGAGTGCAGAAGTGCCACAACATGGCTGCTTTCACGGCTTTTTCCTTGGCAAGAAGCCTAACATCAGGCTGATTTACTTTCCCAGGGTTACTGTTAGGCTTAGGCCTAGGGCTAGGATTTTTGAAACTAGGAAGCCCTTAGCTCCAGGCACACTGCAGCTGTTCAAGGCATCCCAAGGGGAGTACAAAAGTGCAACAACATGGCAGCTTTCACAGCTTTTTCCTTGGCACCATCCCTATACCTAGGCTGATTTAACTGCCTAGGGTTAGGGTTAGGGTTCAGCCTAGGGCTTGAATTTCTTTAACCAGGAAGCCCTGAGTTCCAGGCTTACTTCATCTGCCAAAGGCATCCCAAAGGGAGTGCAGAAGTGCCACAACATGGCTGCTTTCACGGCTTTTCCCTTAGGAAGAACCCTAATACCCGGCTGATTTACCTTCCTAGGGTTACTGTTAGGCTTAGGCCTAGGACTTTTAAAACCAGGAAGCCCTGGGCTCCAGGCACACTGCAGCTGCAAAAGGCATCCCAAGGGGAGCGCAAAAGTGACGCAACTTGGCTGCCACCACTGATATTTCCATGAGACCATCCCGAACCATAGGCTGATTTTCCTTCCTAGGGTTAAGGTTTGAGTTACGCCTAGGGTAAGGGTTCTATTAACCAGAAAGCCCTGAGTTCCAAGAACACAGCAGCTGCGAAGGACTAGCCAAGAAGAGCGCAAAAGTACCACAACATGCCTGCCTCCACAGCTTTTTCCTTGGGGACATGCCTAATTCCTGGCTGATTTGCCTTTCTCGTCTTAGGGTTGGGGTTCGGCCTAGGGCTAGGATTTTTAAAAGCAGGAAGCCCTGAGTTCCAGGCACACTGGAGCTGTGAAAGGCATCCAAAAGGGAGTGCAAAAGTGCCACAACATGGCTGCTTTCACGGCTTTTTCCTTGGCAAGAAGCCTAACATCAGGCTGATTTACTTTCCCAGGCTTACTGTAAGGCTTAGGCCTAGGGCTAGGATTTTTGAAACTAGGAAGCCCTGGGCTCCAGGCACACTGCAGCTGTTCAAGGCATCCCAAGGGGAGTACAAAAGTGCAACAACATGGCAGCTTTCACAGCTTTTTCCTTGGCACCATCCCTATACCTAGGCTGATTTATCTGCCTAGGGTTAGGGTTAGGGTTCAGCCTAGGGCTTGGATTTCTTTAACCAGGAAGCCCTGAGTTCCAGGCTTACTTCATCTGCCAAAGGCATCCCAAAGGGAGTGCAGAAGTGCCACAACATGGCTGCTTTCACGGCTTTTTCCTTGGCAAGAAGCCTAACATCAGGCTGATTTACTTTCCCAGGGTTACTGTTAGGCTTAGGCCTAGGGCTAGGATTTTTGAAACTAGGAAGCCCTTAGCTCCAGGCACACTGCAGCTGTTCAAGGCATCCCAAGGGGAGTACAATAGTGCAACAACATGGCAGCTTTCACAGCTTTTTCCTTGGCACCATCCCTATACCTAGGCTGATTTATCTGCCTAGGGTTAGGGTTAGGGTTCAGCCTAGGGCTTGGATTTCTTTAACCAGGAAGCCCTGAGTTCCAGGCTTACTTCATCTGCCAAAGGCATCCCAAAGGGAGTGCAGAAGTGCCACAACATGGCTGCTTTCACGGCTTTTCCCTTAGAAAGAACCCTAATACCCGGCTGATTTACCTTCCTAGGGTTACTGTTAGGCTTAGGCCTTGGACTTTTAAAACCAGGAAGCCCTGGGCTCCAGGCACACTGCAGCTGCGAAAGGCATCTCAAGGGGAGCGCAAAAGTGACGCAACTTGGCTGCCACCACTGATATTTCCATGAGACCATCCCGAACCATAGGTTGATTTTCCTTCCTAGGCTTAAGGTTTGAGTTACGCCTAGGGTAAGGGTCTATTAACCAGAAAGCCCTGAGTTCCAAGAACACAGCAGCTGCGAAGGACTAGCCAAGAAGAGCGCAAAAGTAGCACAACATGCCTGCCTCCACAGCTTTTTCCTTGGGGACATGCCTAATTCCTGGCTGATTTGCCTTTCTCGTCTTAGGGTTGGGGTTCGGCCTAGGGCTAGGATTTTTAAAATCAGGAAGCCCTGAGTTCCAGGCACACTGCAGCTGTGAAAGGCATCCAAAAGGGAGTGCAAAAGTGCCACAACATGGCTGCTTTCACGGCTTTTTCCTTGGCAAGAAGCCTAACACCAGGCTGACATACTTTCCCAGGGTTACTGTTAGGCTTAGGCCTAGGGCTAGGATTTTTGAAACTAGGAAGCCCTGGGCTCCAGGCACACTGCAGCTGTTCAAGGCATCCCAAGGGGAGTACAAAAGTGCAACAACATGGCAGCTTTCACAGCTTTTTCCTTGGCACCATCCCTATACCTAGGCTGATTTATCTGCCTAGGGTTAGGGTTAGGGTTCAGCCTAGGGCTTGGATTTCTTTAACCAGGAAGCCCTGAGTTCCAGGCTTACTTCATCTGCCAAAGGCATCCCAAGGGGAGTACAAAAGTGCCACAACATGGCTGCTTTCACGGCTTTTCCCTTAGGAAGAACCCTAATACCCGGCTGATTTACCTTCCTAGGGTTACTGTTAGGCTTAGGCCTAGGACTTTTAAAACCAGGAAGCCCTGGGCTCCAGGCACACTGCAGCTGCAAAAGGCATCCCAAGGGGAGCGCAAAAGTGACGCAACTTGGCTGCCACCACTGATATTTCCATGAGACCATCCCGAACCATAGGTTGATTTTCCTTCCTAGGGTTAAGGTTTGAGTTACGCCTAGGGTAAGGGTTCTATTAACCAGAAAGCCCTGAGTTCCAAGAACACAGCAGCTGCGAAGGACTAGCCAAGAAGAGCGCAAAAGTACCACAACATGCCTGCCTCCACAGCTTTTTCCTTGGGGACATGCCTAATTCCTGGCTGATTTGCCTTTCTCGTCTTAGGGTTGGGGTTCGGCCTAGGGCTAGGATTTTTAAAAGCAGGAAGCCCTGAGTTCCAGGCACACTGGAGCTGTGAAAGGCATCCAAAAGGGAGTGCAAAAGTGCCACAACATGGCTGTTTCATGGCTTTTTCCTTGGCAAGAAGCCTAAAATCAGGCTGATTTACTTTCCCAGGGTTACTGTTAGGCTTAGGCCTAGGGCTAGGATTTTTGAAACTAGGAAGCCCTTAGCTCCAGGCACACTGCAGCTGTTCAAGGCATCCCAAGGGGAGTACAAAAGTGCAACAACATGGCAGCTTTCACAGCTTTTTCCTTGGCACCATCCCTATACCTAGGCTGATTTATCTGCCTAGGGTTAGGGTTAGGGTTCAGCCTAGGGCTTGGATTTCTTTAACCAGGAAGCCCTGAGTTCCAGGCTTACTTCATCTGCCAAAGGCATCCCAAAGGGAGTGCAGAAGTGCCACAACATGGCTGCTTTCACGGCTTTTTCCTTGGCAAGAAGCCTAACACCAGGCTGACATACTTTCCCAGGGTTACTGTTAGGCTTAGGCCTAGGGCTAGGATTTTTGAAACTAGGAAGCCCTTAGCTCCAGGCACACTGCAGCTGTTCAAGGCATCCCAAGGGGAGTACAAAAGTGCAACAACATGGCAGCTTTCACAGCTTTTCCTTGGCACCATCCCTATACCTAGGCTGATTTATCTGCCTAGGGTTAGGGTTAGGGTTCAGCCTAGGGCTTGGATTTCTTTAACCAGGAAGCCCTGAGTTCCAGGCTTACTTCATCTGCCAAAGGCATCCCAAAGGGAGTGCAGAAGTGCCACAACATGGCTGCTTTCACGGCTTTTCCCTTAGGAAGAACCCTAATACCCGGCTGATTTACCTTCCTAGGGTTACTGTTAGGCTTAGGCCTAGGACTTTTAAAACCAGGAAGCCCTGGGCTCCAGGCACACTGCAGCTGCAAAAGGCATCCCAAGGGGAGCGCAAAAGTGACGCAACTTGGCTGCCACCACTGATATTTCCATGAGACCATCCCGAACCATAGGCTGATTTTCCTTCCTAGGGTTAAGGTTTGAGTTACGCCTAGGGTAAGGGTTCTATTAACCAGAAAGCCCTGAGTTCCAAGAACACAGCAGCTGCGAAGGACTAGCCAAGAAGAGCGCAAAAGTACCACAACATGCCTGCCTCCACAGCTTTTTCCTTGGGGACATGCCTAATTCCTGGCTGATTTGCCTTTCTCGTCTTAGGGTTGGGGTTCGGCCTAGGGCTAGGATTTTTAAAAGCAGGAAGCCCTGAGTTCCAGGCACACTGGAGCTGTGAAAGGCATCCAAAAGGGAGTGCAAAAGTGCCACAACATGGCTGCTTTCACGGCTTTTTCCTTGGCAAGAAGCCTAACACCAGGCTGATTTGCCTTCCCAGGGTTACTGTTAGGCTTAGGCCTAGGGCTAGGATTTTTAAAACTAGGAAGCCCTGGGCTCCAGGCACACTGCAGCTGTTCAAGGCATCCCAAGGGGAGTACAAAAGTGCAACAACATGGCAGCTTTCACAGCTTTTTCCTTGGCACCATCCCTATACCTAGGCTGATTTATCTGCCTAGGGTTAGGGTTAGGGTTCAGCCTAGGGCTTGGATTTCTTTAACCAGGAAGCCCTGAGTTCCAGGCTTACTTCATCTGCCAAAGGCATCCCAAAGGGAGTGCAGAAGTGCCACAACATGGCTGCTTTCACGGCTTTTTCCTTGGCAAGAAGCCTAACATCAGGCTGATTTACTTTCCCAGGGTTACTGTTAGGCTTAGGCCTAGGGCTAGGATTTTTGAAACTAGGAAGCCCTTAGCTCCAGGCACACTGCAGCTGTTCAAGGCATCCCAAGGGGAGTACAATAGTGCAACAACATGGCAGCTTTCACAGCTTTTTCCTTGGCACCATCCCTATACCTGGGCTGATTTATCTGCCTAGGGTTAGGGTTAGGGTTCAGCCTAGGGCTTGAATTTTTTTAACCAGGAAGCCCTGAGTTCCAGGCTTACTTCATCTGCCAAAGGCATCCCAAAGGGAGTGCAGAAGTGCCACAACATGGCTGCTTTCACGGCTTTTCCCTTAGAAAGAACCCTAATACCCGGCTGATTTACCTTCCTAGGGTTACTGTTAGGCTTAGGCCTAGGACTTTTAAAACCAGGAAGCCCTGGGCTCCAGGCACACTGCAGCTGCGAAAGGCATCCCAAGGGGAGCGCAAAAGTGACGCAACTTGGCTGCCTCCACTGATATTTCCATGAGACCATCCCGAACCATAGGTTGATTTTCCTTCCTAGGCTTAAGGTTTGAGTTACGCCTAGGGTAAGGGTCTATTAACCAGAAAGCCCTGAGTTCCAAGAACACAGCAGCTGCGAAGGACTAGCCAAGAAGAGCGCAAAAGTACCACAACATGCCTGCCTCCACAGCTTTTTCCTTGGGGACATGCCTAATTCCTGGCTGATTTGCCTTTCTCGTCTTAGGGTTGGGGTTCGGCCTAGGGCTAGGATTTTTAAAATCAGGAAGCCCTGAGTTCCAGGCACACTGCAGCTGTGAAAGGCATCCAAAAGGGAGTGCAAAAGTGCCACAACATGGCTGCTTTCACGGCTTTTTCCTTGGCAAGATGCCTAACACCAGGCTGACATACTTTCCCAGGGTTACTGTTAGGCTTAGGCCTAGGGCTAGGATTTTTGAAACTAGGAAGCCCTGGGCTCCAGGCACACTGCAGCTGTTCAAGGCATCCCAAGGGGAGTACAAAAGTGCAACAACATGGCAGCTTTCACAGCTTTTTCCTTGGCACCATCCCTATACCTAGGCTGATTTATCTGCCTAGGGTTAGGGTTAGGGTTCAGCCTAGGGCTTGGATTTCTTTAACCAGGAAGCCCTGAGTTCCAGGCTTACTTCATCTGCCAAAGGCATCCCAAAGGGAGTGCAGAAGTGCCACAACATGGCTGCTTTCACGGCTTTTCCCTTAGGAAGAACCCTAATACCCGGCTGATTTACCTTCCTAGGGTTACTGTTAGGCTTAGGCCTAGGACTTTTAAAACCAGGAAGCCCTGGGCTCCAGGCACACTGCAGCTGCAAAAGGCATCCCAAGGGGAGCGCAAAAGTGACGCAACTTGGCTGCCACCACTGATATTTCCATGAGACCATCCCGAACCATAGGTTGATTTTCCTTCCTAGGGTTAAGGTTTGAGTTACGCCTAGGGTAAGGGTTCTATTAACCAGAAAGCCCTGAGTTCCAAGAACACAGCAGCTGCGAAGGACTAGCCAAGAAGAGCGCAAAAGTACCACAACATGCCTGCCTCCACAGCTTTTTCCTTGGGGACATGCCTAATTCCTGGCTGATTTGCCTTTCTCGTCTTAGGGTTGGGGTTTGGCCTAGGGCTAGGATTTTTAAAAGCAGGAAGCCCTGAGTTCCAGGCACACTGGAGCTGTGAAAGGCATCCAAAAGGGAGTGCAAAAGTGCCACAACATGGCTGTTTCACGGCTTTTTCCTTGGCAAGAAGCCTAACATCAGGCTGATTTACTTTCCCAGGGTTACTGTTAGGCTTAGGCCTAGGGCTAGGATTTTTGAAACTAGGAAGCCCTTAGCTCCAGGCACACTGCAGCTGTTCAAGGCATCCCAAGGGGAGTACAAAAGTGCAACAACATGGCAGCTTTCACAGCTTTTTCCTTGGCACCATCCCTATACCTAGGCTGATTTATCTGCCTAGGGTTAGGGTTAGGGTTCAGCCTAGGGCTTGGATTTCTTTAACCAGGAAGCCCTGAGTTCCAGGCTTACTTCATCTGCCAAAGGCATCCCAAAGGGAGTGCAGAAGTGCCACAACATGGCTGCTTTCACGGCTTTTTCCTTGGCAAGAAGCCTAAAACCAGGCTGACATACTTTCCCAGGGTTACTGTTAGGCTTAGGCCTAGGGCTAGGATTTTTGAAACTAGGAAGCCCTGGGCTCCAGGCACACTGCAGCTGCAAAAGGCATCCCAAGGGGAGTACAAAAGTGCAACAACATGGCAGCTTTCACAGCTTTTCCTTGGCACCATCCCTATACATAGGCTGATTTATCTGCCTAGGGTTAGGGTTAGGGTTCAGCCTAGGGCTTGGATTTCTTTAACCAGGAAGCCCTGAGTTCCAGGCTTACTTCATCTGCCAAAGGCATCCCAAAGGGAGTGCAGAAGTGCCACAACATGGCTGCTTTCACGGCTTTTCCCTTAGGAAGAACCCTAATACCCGGCTGATTTACCTTCCTAGGGTTACTGTTAGGCTTAGGCCTAGGACTTTTAAAACCAGGAAGCCCTGGGCTCCAGGCACACTGCAGCTGCGAAAGGCATCCCAAGGGGAGCGCAAAAGTGACGCAACTTGGCTGCCACCACTGATATTTCCATGAGACCATCCCGAACCATAGGCTGATTTTCCTTCCTAGGGTTAAGGTTTGAGTTACGCCTAGGGTAAGGGTCTATTAACCAGAAAGCCCTGAGTTCCAAGAACACAGCAGCTGCGAAGGACTAGCCAAGAAGAGCGCAAAAGTACCACAACATGCCTGCCTCCACAGCTTTTTCCTTGGGGACATGCCTAATTCCTGGCTGATTTGCCTTTCTCGTCATAGGGTTGGGGTTCGGCCTAGGGCTAGGATTTTTAAAAGCAGGAAGCCCTGAGTTCCAGGCACACTGGAGCTGTGAAAGGCATCCAAAAGGGAGTGCAAAAGTGCCACAACATGGCTGCTTTCACGGCTTTTTCCTTGGCAAGAAGCCTAACACCAGGCTGACATACTTTCCCAGGGTTACTGTTAGGCTTAGGCCTAGGGCTAGGATTTTTGAAACTAGGAAGCCCTGGGCTCCAGGCACACTGCAGCTGTTCAAGGCATCCCAAGGGGAGTACAAAAGTGCAACAACATGGCAGCTTTCACAGCTTTTTCCTTGGCACCATCCCTATACCTAGGTTGATTTATCTGCCTAGGGTTAGGGTTAGGGTTCAGCCTAGGGCTTGGATTTCTTTAACCAGGAAGCCCTGAGTTCCAGGCTTACTTCATCTGCCAAAGGCATCCCAAAGGGAGTGCAGAAGTGCCACAACATGGCTGCTTTCACGGCTTTTTCCTTAGGAAGAACCCTAATACCCGGCTGATTTACCTTCCTAGGGTTACTGTTAGGCTTAGGCCTAGGACTTTTAAAACCAGGAAGCCCTGGGCTCCAGGCACACTGCAGCTGCAAAAGGCATCCCAAGGGGAGTGCAAAAGTGCAACAACATGGCAGCTTTCACAGCTTTTCCTTGGCACCATCCCTATACCTAGGCTGATTTATCTGCCTAGGGTTAGGGTTAGGGTTCAGCCTAGGGCTTGGATTTCTTTAACCAGGAAGCCCTGAGTTCCAGGCTTACTTCATCTGCCAAAGGCATCCCAAAGGGAGTGCAGAAGTGCCACAACATGGCTGCTTTCACGGCTTTTCCCTTAGGAAGAACCCTAATACCCGGCTGATTTACCTTCCTAGGGTTACTGTTAGGCTTAGGCCTAGGACTTTTAAAACCAGGAAGCCCTGGGCTCCAGGCACACTGCAGCTGCAAAAGGCATCCCAAGGGGAGCGCAAAAGTGACGCAACTTGGCTGCCACCACTGATATTTCCATGAGACCATCCCGAACCATAGGCTGATTTTCCTTCCTAGGGTTAAGGTTTGAGTTACGCCTAGGGTAAGGGTCTATTAACCAGAAAGCCCTGAGTTCCAAGAACACAGCAGCTGCGAAGGACTAGCCAAGAAGAGCGCAAAAGTAGCACAACATGCCTGCCTCCACAGCTTTTTCCTTGGGGACATGCCTAATTCCTGGCTGATTTGCCTTTCTCGTCTTAGGGTTGGGGTTCGGCCTAGGGCTAGGATTTTTAAAATCAGGAAGCCCTGAGTTCCAGGCACACTGGAGCTGTGAAAGGCATCCAAAAGGGAGTGCAAAAGTGCCACAACATGGCTGTTTCATGGCTTTTTCCTTGGCAAGAAGCCTAACATCAGGCTGATTTACTTTCCCAGGGTTACTGTTAGGCTTAGGCCTAGGGCTAGGATTTTTGAAACTAGGAAGCCCTTAGCTCCAGGCACACTGCAGCTGTTCAAGGCATCCCAAGGGGAGTACAAAAGTGCAACAACATGGCAGCTTTCACAGCTTTTTCCTTGGCACCATCCCTATACCTAGGCTGATTTATCTGCCTAGGGTTAGGGTTAGGGTTCAGCCTAGGGCTTGGATTTCTTTAACCAGGAAGCCCTGAGTTCCAGGCTTACTTCATCTGCCAAAGGCATCCCAAAGGGAGTGCAGAAGTGCCACAACATGGCTGCTTTCACGGCTTTTCCCTTAGGAAGAACCCTAATACCCGGCTGATTTACCTTCCTAGGGTTACTGTTAGGCTTAGGCCTAGGACTTTTAAAACCAGGAAGCCCTGGGCTCCAGGCACACTGCAGCTGCGAAAGGCATCCCAAGGGGAGCGCAAAAGTGACGCAACTTGGCTGCCACCACTGATATTTCCATGAGACCATCCCGAACCATAGGCTGATTTTCCTTCCTAGGGTTAAGGTTTGAGTTACGCCTAGGGTAAGGGTTCTATTAACCAGAAAGCCCTGAGTTCCAAGAACACAGCAGCTGCGAAGGACTAGCCAAGAAGAGCGCAAAAGTACCACAACATGCCTGCCTCCACAGCTTTTTCCTTGGGGACATGCCTAATTCCTGGCTGATTTGCCTTTCTCGTCTTAGGGTTGGGGTTCGGCCTAGGGCTAGGATTTTTAAAATCAGGAAGCCCTGAGTTCCAGGCACACTGGAGCTGTGAAAGGCATCCAAAAGGGAGTGCAAAAGTGCCACAACATGGCTGCTTTCACTGCTTTTTCCTTGGCAAGAAGCCTAACATCAGGCTGATTTACTTTCCCAGGGTTACTGTTAGGCTTAGGCCTAGGGCTAGGATTTTTGAAACTAGGAAGCCCTTAGCTCCAGGCACACTGCAGCTGTTCAAGGCATCCCAAGGGGAGTACAAAAGTGCAACAACATGGCAGCTTTCACAGCTTTTTCCTTGGCACCATCCCTATACCTAGGCTGATTTATCTGCCTAGGGTTAGGGTTAGGGTTCAGCCTAGGGCTTGAATTTTTTTTACCAGGAAGCCCTGAGTTCCAGGCTTACTTCATCTGCCAAAGGCATCCCAAAGGGAGTGCAGAAGTGCCACAACATGGCTGCTTTCACGGCTTTTCCCTTAGGAAGAACCCTAATACCCGGCTGATTTACCTTCCTAGGGTTACTGTTAGGCTTAGGCCTAGGACTTTTAAAACCAGGAAGCCCTGGGCTCCAGGCACACTGCAGCTGCAAAAGGCATCCCAAGGGGAGCGCAAAAGTGACGCAACTTGGCTGCCACCACTGATATTTCCATGAGACCATCCCGAACCATAGGCTGATTTTCCTTCCTAGGGTTAAGGTTTGAGTTACGCCTAGGGTAAGGGTTCTATTAACCAGAAAGCCCTGAGTTCCAAGAACACAGCAGCTGCGAAGGACTAGCCAAGAAGAGCGCAAAAGTACCACAACATGCCTGCCTCCACAGCTTTTTCCTTGGGGACATGCCTAATTCCTGGCTGATTTGCCTTTCTCGTCATAGGGTTGGGGTTCGGCCTAGGGCTAGGATTTTTAAAAGCAGGAAGCCCTGAGTTCCAGGCACACTGGAGCTGTGAAAGGCATCCAAAAGGGAGTGCAAAAGTGCCACAACATGGCTGCTTTCACGGCTTTTTCCTTGGCAAGAAGCCTAACACCAGGCTGACATACTTTCCCAGGGTTACTGTTAGGCTTAGGCCTAGGGCTAGGATTTTTGAAACTAGGAAGCCCTGGGCTCCAGGCACACTGCAGCTGTTCAAGGCATCCCAAGGGGAGTACAAAAGTGCAACAACATGGCAGCTTTCACAGCTTTTTCCTTGGCACCATCCCTATACCTAGGTTGATTTATCTGCCTAGGGTTAGGGTTAGGGTTCAGCCTAGGGCTTGGATTTCTTTAACCAGGAAGCCCTGAGTTCCAGGCTTACTTCATCTGCCAAAGGCATCCCAAAGGGAGTGCAGAAGTGCCACAACATGGCTGCTTTCACGGCTTTTTCCTTGGCAAGAAGCCTAACACCAGGCTGATTTACTTTCCCAGGGTTACTGTTAGGCTTAGGCCTAGGGCTAGGATTTTTGAAACTAGGAAGCCCTTAGCTCCAGGCACACTGCAGCTGTTCAAGGCATCCCAAGGGGAGTACAAAAGTGCAACAACATGGCAGCTTTCACAGCTTTTCCTTGGCACCATCCCTATACCTAGGCTGATTTATCTGCCTAGGGTTAGGGTTAGGGTTCAGCCTAGGGCTTGGATTTCTTTAACCAGGAAGCCCTGAGTTCCAGGCTTACTTCATCTGCCAAAGGCATCCCAAAGGGAGTGCAGAAGTGCCACAACATGGCTGCTTTCACGGCTTTTCCCTTAGGAAGAACCCTAATACCCGGCTGATTTACCTTCCTAGGGTTACTGTTAGGCTTAGGCCTAGGACTTTTAAAACCAGGAAGCCCTGGGCTCCAGGCACACTGCAGCTGCAAAAGGCATCCCAAGGGGAGCGCAAAAGTGACGCAACTTGGCTGCCACCACTGATATTTCCATGAGACCATCCCGAACCATAGGCTGATTTTCCTTCCTAGGGTTAAGGTTTGAGTTACGCCTAGGGTAAGGGTCTATTAACCAGAAAGCCCTGAGTTCCAAGAACACAGCAGCTGCGAAGGACTAGCCAAGAAGAGCGCAAAAGTACCACAACATGCCTGCCTCCACAGCTTTTTCCTTGGGGACATGCCTAATTCCTGGCTGATTTGCCTTTCTCGTCTTAGGGTTGCGGTTCGGCCTAGGGCTAGGATTTTTAAAATCAGGAAGCCCTGAGTTCCAGGCACACTGGAGCTGTGAAAGGCATCCAAAAGGGAGTGCAAAAGTGCCACAACATGGCTGTTTCATGGCTTTTTCCTTGGCAAGAAGCCTAACATCAGGCTGATTTACTTTCCCAGGGTTACTGTTAGGCTTAGGCCTAGGGCTAGGATTTTTGAAACTAGGAAGCCCTTAGCTCCAGGCACACTGCAGCTGTTCAAGGCATCCCAAGGGGAGTACAAAAGTGCAACAACATGGCAGCTTTCACAGCTTTTTCCTTGGCACCATCCCTATACCTAGGCTGATTTATCTGCCTAGGGTTAGGGTTAGGGTTCAGCCTAGGGCTTGGATTTCTTTAACCAGGAAGCCCTGAGTTCCAGGCTTACTTCATCTGCCAAAGGCATCCCAAAGGGAGTGCAGAAGTGCCACAACATGGCTGCTTTCACGGCTTTTCCCTTAGGAAGAACCCTAATACCCGGCTGATTTACCTTCCTAGGGTTACTGTTAGGCTTAGGCCTAGGACTTTTAAAACCAGGAAGCCCTGGGCTCCAGGCACACTGCAGCTGCGAAAGGCATCCCAAGGGGAGCGCAAAAGTGACGCAACTTGGCTGCCACCACTGATATTTCCATGAGACCATCCCGAACCATAGGCTGATTTTCCTTCCTAGGGTTAAGGTTTGAGTTACGCCTAGGGTAAGGGTTCTATTAACCAGAAAGCCCTGAGTTCCAAGAACACAGCAGCTGCGAAGGACTAGCCAAGAAGAGCGCAAAAGTACCACAACATGCCTGCCTCCACAGCTTTTTCCTTGGGGACATGCCTAATTCCTGGCTGATTTGCCTTTCTCGTCTTAGGTTTGGGGTTCGGCCTAGGGCTAGGATTTTTAAAATCAGGAAGCCCTGAGTTCCAGGCACACTGGAGCTGTGAAAGGCATCCAAAAGGGAGTGCAAAAGTGCCACAACATGGCTGTTTCACGGCTTTTTCCTTGGCAAGAAGCCTAACATCAGGCTGATTTACTTTCCCAGGGTTACTGTTAGGCTTAGGCCTAGGGCTAGGATTTTTGAAACTAGGAAGCCCTTAGCTCCAGGCACACTGCAGCTGTTCAAGGCATCCCAAGGGGAGTACAATAGTGCAACAACATGGCAGCTTTCACAGCTTTTTCCTTGGCACCATCCCTATACCTGGGCTGATTTATCTGCCTAGGGTTAGGGTTAGGGTTCAGCCTAGGGCTTGGATTTCTTTAACCAGGAAGCCCTGAGTTCCAGGCTTACTTCATCTGCCAAAGGCATCCCAAAGGGAGTGCAGAAGTGCCACAACATGGCTGCTTTCACGGCTTTTTCCTTGGCAAGAAACCTAACATCAGGCTGATTTACTTTCCCAGGGTTACTGTTAGGCTTAGGCCTAGGGCTAGGATTTTTGAAACTAGGAAGCCCTTAGCTCCAGGCACACTGCAGCTGTTCAAGGCATCCCAAGGGGAGTACAATAGTGCAACAACATGGCAGCTTTCACAGCTTTTTCCTTGGCACCATCCCTATACCTGGGCTGATTTATCTGCCTAGGGTTAGGGTTAGGGTTCAGCCTAGGGCTTGAATTTTTTTTACCAGGAAGCCCTGAGTTCCAGGCTTACTTCATCTGCCAAAGGCATCCCAAAGGGAGTGCAGAAGTGCCACAACATGGCTGCTTTCACGGCTTTTCCCTTAGGAAGAACCCTAATACCCGGCTGATTTACCTTCCTAGGGTTACTGTTAGGCTTAGGCCTAGGACTTTTAAAACCAGGAAGCCCTGGGCTCCAGGCACACTGCAGCTGCGAAAGGCATCCAAAGGGGAGCGCAAAAGTGACGCAACTTGGCTGCCACCACTGATATTTCCATGAGACCATCCCGAACCATAGGCTGATTTTCCTTCCTAGGGTTAAGGTTTGAGTTACGCCTAGGGTAAGGGTTCTATTAACCAGAAAGCCCTGAGTTCCAAGAACACAGCAGCTGCGAAGGACTAGCCAAGAAGAGCGCAAAAGTACCACAACATGCCTGCCTCCACAGCTTTTTCCTTGGGGACATGCCTAATTCCTGGCTGATTTGCCTTTCTCGTCTTAGGGTTGGGGTTCGGCCTAGGGCTAGGATTTTTAAAAGCAGGAAGCCCTGAGTTCCAGGCACACTGGAGCTGTGAAAGGCATCCAAAAGGGAGTGCAAAAGTGCCACAACATGGCTGCTTTCACGGCTTTTTCCTTGGCAAGACGCCTAACACCAGGCTGACTTACCTTCCCAGGGTTACTATTAGGCTTAGGCCTAGGGCTAGGATTTTTAAAACTAGGAAGCCCTTAGCTCCAGGCACACTGCAGCTGTTCAAGGCATCCCAAGGGGAGTACAAAAGTGCAACAACATGGCAGCTTTCACAGCTTTTTCCTTGGCACCATCCCTATACCTAGGCTGATTTATCTGCCTAGGGTTAGGGTTAGGGTTCAGCCTAGGGCTTGAATTTCTTTAACCAGGAAGCCCTGAGTTCCAGGCTTACTTCATCTGCCAAAGGCATCCCAAAGGGAGTGCAGAAGTGCCACAACATGGCTGCTTTCACGGCTTTTCCCTTAGGAAGAACCCTAATACCCGGCTGATTTACCTTCCTAGGGTTACTGTTAGGCTTAGGCCTAGGACTTTTAAAACCAGGAAGCCCTGGGCTCCAGGCACACTGCAGCTGCAAAAGGCATCCCAAGGGGAGCGCAAAAGTGACGCAACTTGGCTGCCACCACTGATATTTCCATGAGACCATCCCGAACCATAGGTTGATTTTCCTTCCTAGGGTTAAGGTTTGAGTTACGCCTAGGGTAAGGGTCTATTAACCAGAAAGCCCTGAGTTCCAAGAACACAGCAGCTGCGAAGGACTAGCCAAGAAGAGCGCAAAAGTACCACAACATGCCTGCCTCCACAGCTTTTTCCTTGGGGACATGCCTAATTCCTGGCTGATTTGCCTTTCTCGTCTTAGGGTTGCGGTTCGGCCTAGGGCCAGGATTTTTAAAAGCAGGAAGCCCTGAGTTCCAGGCACACTGCAGCTGTGAAAGGCATCCAAAAGGGAGTGCAAAAGTGCCACAACATGGCTGCTATCACGGCTTTTTCCTTGGCAAGAAGCCTAACACCAGGCTGATTTACTTTCCCAGGGTTACTGTTAGGCTTAGGCCTAGGGCTAGGATTTTTGAAACTAGGAAGCCCTTAGCTCCAGGCACACTGCAGCTGTTCAAGGCATCCCAAGGGGAGTACAAAAGTGCAACAACATGGCAGCTTTCACAGCTTTTTCCTTGGCACCATCCCTATACCTAGGCTGATTTATCTACCTAGGGTTAGGGTTAGGGTTCAGCCTAGGGCTTGGATTTCTTTAACCAGGAAGCCCTGAGTTCCAGGCTTACTTCATCTGCCAAAGGCATCCCAAAGGGAGTGCAGAAGTGCCACAACATGGCTGCTTTCACGGCTTTTTCCTTGGCAAGAAGCCTAACATCAGGCTGATTTACTTTCCCAGGGTTACTGTTAGGCTTAGGCCTAGGGCTAGGATTTTTGAAACTAGGAAGCCCTTAGCTCCAGGCACACTGCAGCTGTTCAAGGCATCCCAAGGGGACTACAAAAGTGCAACAACATGGCTGCTTTCACGGCTTTTCCCTTAGGAAGAACCCTAATACCCGGCTGATTTACCTTCCTAGGGTTACTGTTAGGCTTAGGCCTAGGACTTTTAAAACCAGGAAGCCCTGGGCTCCAGGCACACTGCAGCTGCGAAAGGCATCCCAAGGGGAGCGCAAAAGTGACGCAACTTGGCTGCCACCACTGATATTTCCATGAGACCATCCCGAACCATAGGTTGATTTTCCTTCCTAGGGTTAAGGTTTGAGTTACGCCTAGGGTAAGGGTTCTATTAACCAGAAAGCCCTGAGTTCCAAGAACACAGCAGCTGCGAAGGACTAGCCAAGAAGAGCGCAAAAGTACCACAACATGCCTGCCTCCACAGCTTTTTCCTTGGGGACATGCCTAATTCCTGGCTGATTTGCCTTTCTCGTCTTAGGGTTGGGGTTCGGCCTAGGGCTAGGATTTTTAAAAGCAGGAAGCCCTGAGTTCCAGGCACACTGGAGCTGTGAAAGGCATCCAAAAGGGAGTGCAAAAGTGCCACAACATGGCTGCTTTCACGGCTTTTTCCTTGGCAAGAAGCCTAACACCAGGCTGATTTGCCTTCCCAGGGTTACTGTTAGGCTTAGGCCTAGGGCTAGGATTTTTAAAACTAGGAAGCCCTGGGCTCCAGGCACACTGCAGCTGTTCAAGGCATCCCAAGGGGAGTACAAAAGTGCAACAACATGGCAGCTTTCACAGCTTTTTCCTTGGCACCATCCCTATACCTAGGCTGATTTATCTGCCTAGGGTTAGGGTTAGGGTTCAGCCTAGGGCTTGAATTTTTTTTAACCAGGAAGCCCTGAGTTCCAGGCTTACTTCATCTGCCAAAGGCATCCCAAAGGGAGTGCAGAAGTGCCACAACATGGCTGCTTTCACGGCTTTTCCCTTAGGAAGAACCCTAATACCCGGCTGATTTACCTTCCTAGGGTTACTGTTAGGCTTAGGCCTAGGACTTTTAAAACCAGGAAGCCCTGGGCTCCAGGCACACTGCAGCTGTGAAAGGCATCCCAAGGGCAGCGCAAAAGTGACGCAACTTGGCTGCCACCACTGATATTTCCATGAGACCATCCCGAACCATAGGCTGATTTTCCTTCCTAGGGTTAAGGTTTGAGTTACGCCTAGGGTAAGGGTTCTATTAACCAGAAAGCCCTGAGTTCCAAGAACACAGCAGCTGCGAAGGACTAGCCAAGAAGAGCGCAAAAGTACCACAACATGCCTGCCTCCACAGCTTTTTCCTTGGGGACATGCCTAATTCCTGGCTGATTTGCCTTTCTCGTCTTAGGGTTGGGGTTCGGCCTAGGGCTAGGATTTTTAAAATCAGGAAGCCCTGAGTTCCAGGCACACTGGAGCTGTGAAAGGCATCCAAAAGGGAGTGCAAAAGTGCCACAACATGGCTGCTTTCACGGCTTTTTCCTTGGCAAGAAGCCTAATATCAGGCTGACATACTTTCCCAGGGTTACTGTTAGGCTTAGGCCTAGGGCTAGGATTTTTGAAACTAGGAAGCCCTTAGCTCCAGGCACACTGCAGCTGTTCAAGGCATCCCAAGGGGAGTACAAAAGTGCAACAACATGGCAGCTTTCACAGCTTTTTCCTTGGCACCATCCCTATACCTAGGCTGATTTATCTGCCTAGGGTTAGGGTTAGGGTTCAGCCTAGGGCTTGGATTTCTTTAACCAGGAAGCCCTGAGTTCCAGGCTTACTTCAGCTGCCAAAGGCATCCCAAAGGGAGTGCAGAAGTGCCACAACATGGCTGCTTTCACGGCTTGTTCCTTGGCAAGACGCCTAACACCAGGCTGACTTACCTTCCCAGGGTTACTATTAGGCTTAGGCCTAGGGCTAGGATTTTTAAAACTAGGAAGCCCTTAGCTCCAGGCACACTGCAGCTGTTCAAGGCATCCCAAGGGGAGTACAAAAGTGCAACAACATGGCAGCTTTCACAGCTTTTTCCTTGGCACCATCCCTATACCTAGGCTGATTTATCTGCCTAGGGTTAGGTTTAGGGTTCAGCCTAGGGCTTGAATTTCTTTAACCAGGAAGCCCTGAGTTCCAGGCTTACTTCATCTGCCAAAGGCATCCCAAAGGGAGTGCAGAAGTGCCACAACATGGCTGCTTTCACGGCTTTTCCCTTAGGAAGAACCCTAATACCCGGCTGATTTACCTTCCTAGGGTTACTGTTAGGCTTAGGCCTAGGACTTTTAAAACCAGGAAGCCCTGGGCTCCAGGCACACTGCAGCTGCAAAAGGCATCCCAAGGGGAGCGCAAAAGTGACGCAACTTGGCTGCCACCACTGATATTTCCATGAGACCATCCCGAACCATAGGTTGATTTTCCTTCCTAGGGTTAAGGTTTGAGTTACGCCTAGGGTAAGGGTCTATTAACCAGAAAGCCCTGAGTTCCAAGAACACAGCAGCTGCGAAGGACTAGCCAAGAAGAGCGCAAAAGTACCACAACATGCCTGCCTCCACAGCTTTTTCCTTGGGGACATGCCTAATTCCTGGCTGATTTGCCTTTCTCGTCTTAGGGTTGCGGTTCGGCCTAGGGCCAGGATTTTTAAAAGCAGGAAGCCCTGAGTTCCAGGCACACTGCAGCTGTGAAAGGCATCCAAAAGGGAGTGCAAAAGTGCCACAACATGGCTGCTTTCACGGCTTTTTCCTTGGCAAGAAGCCTAACACCAGGCTGATTTACTTTCCCAGGGTTACTGTTAGGCTTAGGCCTAGGGCTAGGATTTTTGAAACTAGGAGGCCCTTAGCTCCAGGCACACTGCAGCTGTTCAAGGCATCCCAAGGGGAGTACAAAAGTGCAACAACATGGCAGCTTTCACAGCTTTTTCCTTGGCAAGAAGCCTAACACCAGGCTGATTTACTTTCCCAGGGTTACTGTTAGGCTTAGGCCTAGGGCTAGGATTTTTGAAACTAGGAAGCCCTTAGCTCCAGGCACACTGCAGCTGTTCAAGGCATCCCAAGGGGAGTACAAAAGTGCAACAACATGGCGGCTTTCACAGCTTTTTCCTTGGCACCATCCCTATACCTAGGCTGATTTATCTGCCTAGGGTTAGGGTTAGGGTTCAGCCTAGGGCTTGGATTTCTTTAACCAGGAAGCCCTGAGTTCCAGGCTTACTTCATCTGCCAAAGGCATCCCAAAGGGGGTGCAGAAGTGCCACAACATGGCTGCTTTCACGGCTTTTTCCTTGGCAAGAAGCCTAACATCAGGCTGATTTACCTTCCCAGGGTTACTGTTAGGCTTAGGCCTAGGGCTAGGATTTTTGAAACTAGGAAGCCCTTAGCTCCAGGCACACTGCAGCTGTTCAAGGCATCCCAAGGGGACTACAAAAGTGCAACAACATGGCTGCTTTCACGGCTTTTCCCTTAGGAAGAACCCTAATACCCGGCTGATTTACCTTCCTAGGGTTACTGTTAGGCTTAGGCCTAGGACTTTTAAAACCAGGAAGCCCTGGGCTCCAGGCACACTGCAGCTGCGAAAGGCATCCCAAGGGGAGCGCAAAAGTGACGCAACTTGGCTGCCACCACTGATATTTCCATGAGACCATCCCGAACCATAGGTTGATTTTCCTTCCTAGGGTTAAGGTTTGAGTTACGCCTAGGGTAAGGGTTCTATTAACCAGAAAGCCCTGAGTTCCAAGAACACAGCAGCTGCGAAGGACTAGCCAAGAAGAGCGCAAAAGTACCACAACATGCCTGCCTCCACAGCTTTTTCCTTGGGGACATGCCTAATTCCTGGCTGATTTGCCTTTCTCGTCTTAGGGTTGCGGTTCGGCCTAGGGCCAGGATATTTAAAAGCAGGAAGCCCTGAGTTCCAGGCACACTGCAGCTGTGAAAGGCATCCAAAAGGGAGTGCAAAAGTGCCACAACATGGCTGCTTTCACGGCTTTTTCCTTGGCAAGAAGCCTAACACCAGGCTGATTTACTTTCCCAGGGTTACTGTTAGGCTTAGGCCTAGGGCTAGGATTTTTGAAACTAGGAGGCCCTTAGCTCCAGGCACACTGCAGCTGTTCAAGGCATCCCAAGGGGAGTACAAAAGTGCAACAACATGGCAGCTTTCACAGCTTTTTCCTTGGCAAGAAGCCTAACACCAGGCTGATTTACTTTCCCAGGGTTACTGTTAGGCTTAGGCCTAGGGCTAGGATTTTTGAAACTAGGAAGCCCTTAGCTCCAGGCACACTGCAGCTGTTCAAGGCATCCCAAGGGGAGTACAAAAGTGCAACAACATGGCAGCTTTCACAGCTTTTTCCTTGGCACCATCCCTATACCTAGGCTGATTTATCTGCCTAGGGTTAGGGTTAGGGTTCAGCCTAGGGCTTGGATTTCTTTAACCAGGAAGCCCTGAGTTCCAGGCTTACTTCATCTGCCAAAGGCATCCCAAAGGGGGTGCAGAAGTGCCACAACATGGCTGCTTTCACGGCTTTTTCCTTGGCAAGAAGCCTAACATCAGGCTGATTTACCTTCCCAGGGTTACTGTTAGGCTTAGGCCTAGGGCTAGGATTTTTGAAACTAGGAAGCCCTGGGCTCCAGGCACACTGCAGCTGTTCAAGGCATCCCAAGGGGAGTACAAAAGTGCAACAACATGGCAGCTTTCACAGCTTTTTCCTTGGCACCATCCCTATACCTGGGCTGATTTATCTGCCTAGGGTTAGGGTTAGGGTTCAGCCTAGGGCTTGGATTTCTTTAACCAGGAAGCCCTGAGTTCCAGGCTTACTTCATCTGCCAAAGGCATCCCAAAGGGAGTGCAGAAGTGCCACAACATGGCTGCTTTCACGGCTTTTCCCTTAGGAAGAACCCTAATACCCGGCTGATTTACCTTCCTAGGGTTACTGTTAGGCTTAGGCCTAGGACTTTTAAAACCAGGAAGCCCTGGGCTCCAGGCACACTGCAGCTGCAAAAGGCATCCCAAGGAGAGCGCAAAAGTGACGCAACTTGGCTGCCACCACTGATATTTCCATGAGACCATCCCGAACCATAGGCTGATTTTCCTTCCTAGGGTTAAGGTTTGAGTTACGCCTAGGGTAAGGGTTCTATTAACCAGAAAGCCCTGAGTTCCAAGAACACAGCAGCTGCGCAGGACTACCCAAGAAGAGCGCAAAAGTAGCACAACATGCCTGCCTCCACAGCTTTTTCCTTGTGGACATGCCTAATTCCTGGCTGATTTGCCTTTCTCGTCTTAGGGTTGGGGTTCGGCCTAGGGCTAGGATTTTTAAAAGCAGGAAGCCCTGAGTTCCAGGCACACTGCAGCTGTGAAAGGCATCCAAAAGGGAGTGCAAAAGTGCCACAACATGGCTGCTATCACGGCTTTTTCCTTGGCAAGAAGCCTAACACCAGGCTGATTTACTTTCCCAGGGTTACTGTTAGGCTTAGGCCTAGGGCTAGGATTTTTGAAACTAGGAAGCCCTTAGCTCCAGGCACACTGCAGCTGTTCAAGGCATCCCAAGGGGAGTACAAAAGTGCAACAACATGGCAGCTTTCACAGCTTTTTCCTTGGCACCATCCCTATACCTAGGCTGATTTATCTACCTAGGGTTAGGGTTAGGGTTCAGCCTAGGGCTTGGATTTCTTTAACCAGGAAGCCCTGAGTTCCAGGCTTACTTCATCTGCCAAAGGCATCCCAAAGGGAGTGCAGAAGTGCCACAACATGGCTGCTTTCACGGCTTTTTCCTTGGCAAGAAGCCTAACATCAGGCTGATTTACTTTCCCAGGGTTACTGTTAGGCTTAGGCCTAGGGCTAGGATTTTTGAAACTAGGAAGCCCTTAGCTCCAGGCACACTGCAGCTGTTCAAGGCATCCCAAGGGGAGTACAAAAGTGCAACAACATGGCAGCTTTCACAGCTTTTTCCTTGGCACCATCCCTATACCTAGGCTGATTTATCTGCCTAGGGTTAGGGTTAGGGTTCAGCCTAGGGCTTGGATTTCTTTAACCAGGAAGCCCTGAGTTCCAGGCTTACTTCAGCTGCCAAAGGCATCCCAAAGGGAGTGCAGAAGTGCCACAACATGGCTGCTTTCACGGCTTGTTCCTTGGCAAGACGCCTAACACCAGGCTGACTTACCTTCCCAGGGTTACTATTAGGCTTAGGCCTAGGGCTAGGATTTTTAAAACTAGGAAGCCCTTAGCTCCAGGCACACTGCAGCTGTTCAAGGCATCCCAAGGGGAGTACAAAAGTGCAACAACATGGCAGCTTTCACAGCTTTTTCCTTGGCACCATCCCTATACCTAGGCTGATTTATCTGCCTAGGGTTAGGGTTAGGGTTCAGCCTAGGGCTTGAATTTCTTTAACCAGGAAGCCCTGAGTTCCAGGCTTACTTCATCTGCCAAAGGCATCCCAAAGGGAGTGCAGAAGTGCCACAACATGGCTGCTTTCACGGCTTTTCCCTTAGGAAGAACCCTAATACCCGGCTGATTTACCTTCCTAGGGTTACTGTTAGGCTTAGGCCTAGGACTTTTAAAACCAGGAAGCCCTGGGCTCCAGGCACACTGCAGCTGCAAAAGGCATCCCAAGGGGAGCGCAAAAGTGACGCAACTTGGCTGCCACCACTGATATTTCCATGAGACCATCCCGAACCATAGGTTGATTTTCCTTCCTAGGGTTAAGGTTTGAGTTACGCCTAGGGTAAGGGTCTATTAACCAGAAAGCCCTGAGTTCCAAGAACACAGCAGCTGCGAAGGACTAGCCAAGAAGAGCGCAAAAGTACCACAACATGCCTGCCTCCACAGCTTTTTCCTTGGGGACATGCCTAATTCCTGGCTGATTTGCCTTTCTCGTCTTAGGGTTGCGGTTCGGCCTAGGGCCAGGATTTTTAAAAGCAGGAAGCCCTGAGTTCCAGGCACACTGCAGCTGTGAAAGGCATCCAAAAGGGAGTGCAAAAGTGCCACAACATGGCTGCTTTCACGGCTTTTTCCTTGGCAAGAAGCCTAACACCAGGCTGATTTACTTTCCCAGGGTTACTGTTAGGCTTAGGCCTAGGGCTAGGATTTTTGAAACTAGGAGGCCCTTAGCTCCAGGCACACTGCAGCTGTTCAAGGCATCCCAAGGGGAGTACAAAAGTGCAACAACATGGCAGCTTTCACAGCTTTTTCCTTGGCAAGAAGCCTAACACCAGGCTGATTTACTTTCCCAGGGTTACTGTTAGGCTTAGGCCTAGGGCTAGGATTTTTGAAACTAGGAAGCCCTTAGCTCCAGGCACACTGCAGCTGTTCAAGGCATCCCAAGGGGAGTACAAAAGTGCAACAACATGGCGGCTTTCACAGCTTTTTCCTTGGCACCATCCCTATACCTAGGCTGATTTATCTGCCTAGGGTTAGGGTTAGGGTTCAGCCTAGGGCTTGGATTTCTTTAACCAGGAAGCCCTGAGTTCCAGGCTTACTTCATCTGCCAAAGGCATCCCAAAGGGGGTGCAGAAGTGCCACAACATGGCTGCTTTCACGGCTTTTTCCTTGGCAAGAAGCCTAACATCAGGCTGATTTACCTTCCCAGGGTTACTGTTAGGCTTAGGCCTAGGGCTAGGATTTTTGAAACTAGGAAGCCCTTAGCTCCAGGCACACTGCAGCTGTTCAAGGCATCCCAAGGGGACTACAAAAGTGCAACAACATGGCTGCTTTCACGGCTTTTCCCTTAGGAAGAACCCTAATACCCGGCTGATTTACCTTCCTAGGGTTACTGTTAGGCTTAGGCCTAGGACTTTTAAAACCAGGAAGCCCTGGGCTCCAGGCACACTGCAGCTGCGAAAGGCATCCCAAGGGGAGCGCAAAAGTGACGCAACTTGGCTGCCACCACTGATATTTCCATGAGACCATCCCGAACCATAGGCTGATTTTCCTTCCTAGGGTTAAGGTTTGAGTTACGCCTAGGGTAAGGGTTCTATTAACCAGAAAGCCCTGAGTTCCAAGAACACAGCAGCTGCGAAGGACTAGCCAAGAAGAGCGCAAAAGTACCACAACATGCCTGCCTCCACAGCTTTTTCCTTGGGGACATGCCTAATTCCTGGCTGATTTGCCTTTCTCGTCTTAGGGTTGCGGTTCGGCCTAGGGCCAGGATATTTAAAAGCAGGAAGCCCTGAGTTCCAGGCACACTGCAGCTGTGAAAGGCATCCAAAAGGGAGTGCAAAAGTGCCACAACATGGCTGCTTTCACGGCTTTTTCCTTGGCAAGAAGCCTAACACCAGGCTGATTTACTTTCCCAGGGTTACTGTTAGGCTTAGGCCTAGGGCTAGGATTTTTGAAACTAGGAGGCCCTTAGCTCCAGGCACACTGCAGCTGTTCAAGGCATCCCAAGGGGAGTACAAAAGTGCAACAACATGGCAGCTTTCACAGCTTTTTCCTTGGCAAGAAGCCTAACACCAGGCTGATTTACTTTCCCAGGGTTACTGTTAGGCTTAGGCCTAGGGCTAGGATTTTTGAAACTAGGAAGCCCTTAGCTCCAGGCACACTGCAGCTGTTCAAGGCATCCCAAGGGGAGTACAAAAGTGCAACAACATGGCAGCTTTCACAGCTTTTTCCTTGGCACCATCCCTATACCTAGGCTGATTTATCTGCCTAGGGTTAGGGTTAGGGTTCAGCCTAGGGCTTGGATTTCTTTAACCAGGAAGCCCTGAGTTCCAGGCTTACTTCATCTGCCAAAGGCATCCCAAAGGGGGTGCAGAAGTGCCACAACATGGCTGCTTTCACGGCTTTTTCCTTGGCAAGAAGCCTAACATCAGGCTGATTTACCTTCCCAGGGTTACTGTTAGGCTTAGGCCTAGGGCTAGGATTTTTGAAACTAGGAAGCCCTGGGCTCCAGGCACACTGCAGCTGTTCAAGGCATCCCAAGGGGAGTACAAAAGTGCAACAACATGGCAGCTTTCACAGCTTTTTCCTTGGCACCATCCCTATACCTGGGCTGATTTATCTGCCTAGGGTTAGGGTTAGGGTTCAGCCTAGGGCTTGGATTTCTTTAACCAGGAAGCCCTGAGTTCCAGGCTTACTTCATCTGCCAAAGGCATCCCAAAGGGAGTGCAGAAGTGCCACAACATGGCTGCTTTCACGGCTTTTCCCTTAGGAAGAACCCTAATACCCGGCTGATTTACCTTCCTAGGGTTACTGTTAGGCTTAGGCCTAGGACTTTTAAAACCAGGAAGCCCTGGGCTCCAGGCACACTGCAGCTGCAAAAGGCATCCCAAGGAGAGCGCAAAAGTGACGCAACTTGGCTGCCACCACTGATATTTCCATGAGACCATCCCGAACCATAGGCTGATTTTCCTTCCTAGGGTTAAGGTTTGAGTTACGCCTAGGGTAAGGGTTCTATTAACCAGAAAGCCCTGAGTTCCAAGAACACAGCAGCTGCGCAGGACTACCCAAGAAGAGCGCAAAAGTAGCACAACATGCCTGCCTCCACAGCTTTTTCCTTGTGGACATGCCTAATTCCTGGCTGATTTGCCTTTCTCGTCTTAGGGTTGGGGTTCGGCCTAGGGCTAGGATTTTTAAAAGCAGGAAGCCCTGAGTTCCAGGCACACTGCAGCTGTGAAAGGCATCCAAAAGGGAGTGCAAAAGTGCCACAACATGGCTGCTTTCACGGCTTTTTCCTTGGCAAGAAGCCTAACACCAGGCTGATTTACTTTCCCAGGGTTACTGTTAGGCTTAGGCCTAGGGCTAGGATTTTTGAAACTAGGAAGCCCTTAGCTCCAGGCACACTGCAGCTGTTCAAGGCATCCCAAGGGGAGTACAAAAGTGCAACAACATGGCAGCTTTCACAGCTTTTTCCTTGGCACCATCCCTATACCTAGGCTGATTTATCTGCCTAGGGTTAGGGTTAGGGTTCAGCCTAGGGCTTGGATTTCTTTAACCAGGAAGCCCTGAGTTCCAGGCTTACTTCATCTGCCAAAGGCATCCCAAAGGGAGTGCAGAAGTGCCACAACATGGCTGCTTTCACGGCTTTTTCCTTGGCAAGAAGCCTAACATCAGGCTGATTTACTTTCCCAGGGTTACTGTTAGGCTTAGGCCTAGGGCTAGGATTTTTGAAACTAGGAAGCCCTTAGCTCCAGGCACACTGCAGCTGTTCAAGGCATCCCAAGGGGAGTACAATAGTGCAACAACATGGCAGCTTTCACAGCTTTTTCCTTGGCACCATCCCTATACCTAGGCTGATTTATCTGCCTAGGGTTAGGGTTAGGGTTCAGCCTAGGGCTTGAATTTCTTTAACCAGGAAGCCCTGAGTTCCAGGCTTACTTCATCTGCCAAAGGCATCCCAAAGGGAGTGCAGAAGTGCCACAACATGGCTGCTTTCATGGCTTTTCCCTTAGGAAGAACCCTAATACCCGGCTGATTTACCTTCCTAGGGTTACTGTTAGGCTTAGGCCTAGGACTTTTAAAACCAGGAAGCCCTGGGCTCCAGGCACACTGCAGCTGCGAAAGGCATCCAAAGGGGAGCGCAAAAGTGACGCAACTTGGCTGCCACCACTGATATTTCCATGAGACCATTCCTAACCATAGGCTGATTTTCCTTCCTAGGGTTAAGGTTTGAGTTACGCCTAGGGTAAGGGTTCTATTAACCAGAAAGCCCTGAGTTCCAAGAACACAGCAGCTGCGAAGGACTAGCCAAGAAGAGCGCAAAAGTACCACAACATGCCTGCCTCCACAGCTTTTTCCTTGGGGACATGCCTAATTCCTGGCTGATTTGCCTTTCTCGTCATAGGGTTGGGGTTCGGCCTAGGGCTAGGATTTTTAAAAGCAGGAAGCCCTGAGTTCCAGGCACACTGGAGCTGTGAAAGGCATCCAAAAGGGATTGCAAAAGTGCCACAACATGGCTGCTTTCACGGCTTGTTCCTTGGCAAGACGCCTAACACCAGGCTGACTTACCTTCCCAGGGTTACTATTAGGCTTAGGCCTAGGGCTAGGATTTTTAAAACTAGGAAGCCCTTAGCTCCAGGCACACTGCAGCTGTTCAAGGCATCCCAAGGGGAGTACAAAAGTGCAACAACATGGCAGCTTTCACAGCTTTTTCCTTGGCACCATCCCTATACCTAGGCTGATTTATCTGCCTAGGGTTAGGGTTAGGGTTCAGCCTAGGGCTTGAATTTCTTTAACCAGGAAGCCCTGAGTTCCAGGCTTACTTCATCTGCCAAAGGCATCCCAAAGGGAGTGCAGAAGTGCCACAACATGGCTGCTTTCACGGCTTTTCCCTTAGGAAGAACCCTAATACCCGGCTGATTTACCTTCCTAGGGTTACTGTTAGGCTTAGGCCTAGGACTTTTAAAACCAGGAAGCCCTGGGCTCCAGGCACACTGCAGCTGTTCAAAAGGCATCCCAAGGGGAGCGCAAAAGTGACGCAACTTGGCTGCCACCACTGATATTTCCATGAGACCATCCCGAACCATAGGTTGATTTTCCTTCCTAGGGTTAAGGTTTGAGTTACGCCTAGGGTAAGGGTCTATTAACCAGAAAGCCCTGAGTTCCAAGAACACAGCAGCTGCGAAGGACTACCCAAGAAGAGCGCAAAAGTACCACAACATGCCTGCCTCCACAGCTTTTTCCTTGGGGACATGCCTAATTCCTGGCTGATTTGCCTTTCTCGTCTTAGGGTTGCGGTTCGGCCTAGGGCCAGGATTTTTAAAAGCAGGAAGCCCTGAGTTCCAGGCACACTGCAGCTGTGAAAGGCATCCAAAAGGGAGTGCAAAAGTGCCACAACATGGCTGCTTTCACGGCTTTTTCCTTGGCAAGAATCTTAACACCAGGCTGATTTACTTTCCCAGGGTTACTGTTAGGCTTAGGCCTAGGGCTAGGATTTTTGAAACTAGGAGGCCCTTAGCTCCAGGCACACTGCAGCTGTTCAAGGCATCCCAAGGGGAGTACAAAAGTGCAACAACATGGCTGCTTTCACAGCTTTTTCCTTGGCAAGAAGCCTAACACCAGGCTGATTTACTTTCCCAGGGTTACTGTTAGGCTTAGGCCTAGGGCTAGGATTTTTGAAACTAGGAAGCCCTTAGCTCCAGGCACACTGCAGCTGTTCAAGGCATCCCAAGGGGAGTACAAAAGTGCAACAACATGGCAGCTTTCACAGCTTTTTCCTTGGCACCATCCCTACACCTAGGCTGATTTATCTGCCTAGGGTTAGGGTTAGGGTTCAGCCTAGGGCTTGGATTTCTTTAACCAGGAAGCCCTGAGTTCCAGGCTTACTTCATCTGCCAAAGGCATCCCAAAGGGAGTGCAGAAGTGCCACAACATGGCTGCTTTCACGGCTTTTTCCTTGGCAAGAAGCCTAACATCAGGCTGATTTACCTTCCCAGGGTTACTGTTAGGCTTAGGCCTAGGGCTAGGATTTTTGAAACTAGGAAGCCCTTAGCTCCAGGCACACTGCAGCTGTTCAAGGCATCCCAAGGGGAGTGCAGAAGTGCCACAACATGGCTGCTTTCACGGCTTTTCCCTTAGGAAGAACCCTAATACCCGGCTGATTTACCTTCCTAGGGTTACTGTTAGGCTTAGGCCTAGGACTTTTAAAACCAGGAAGCCCTGGGCTCCAGGCACACTGCAGCTGCGAAAGGCATCCCAAGGGGAGCGCAAAAGTGACGCAACTTGGCTGCCACCACTGATATTTCCATGAGACCATCCCGAACCATAGGTTGATTTTCCTTCCTAGGGTTAAGGTTTGAGTTACGCCTAGGGTAAGGGTTCTATTAACCAGAAAGCCCTGAGTTCCAAGAACACAGCAGCTGCGAAGGACTAGCCAAGAAGAGCGCAAAAGTACCACAACATGCCTGCCTCCACAGCTTTTTCCTTGGGGACATGCCTAATTCCTGGCTGATTTGCCTTTCTCGTCTTAGGGTTGGGGTTCGGCCTAGGGCTAGGATTTTTAAAAGCAGGAAGCCCTGAGTTCCAGGCACACTGGAGCTGTGAAAGGCATCCAAAAGGGAGTGCAAAAGTGCCACAACATGGCTGCTTTCACGGCTTTTTCCTTGGCAAGAAGCCTAACACCAGGCTGATTTGCCTTCCCAAGGTTACTGTTAGGCTTAGGCCTAGGGCTAGGATTTTTGAAACTAGGAAGCCCTGGGCTCCAGGCACACTGCAGCTGTTCAAGGCATCCCAAGGGGAGTACAAAAGTGCAACAACATGGCAGCTTTCACAGCTTTTTCCTTGGCACCATCCCTATACCTAGGCTGATTTATCTGCCTAGGGTTAAGGTTAGGGTTCAGCCTAGGGCTTGAATTTTTTTTAACCAGGAAGCCCTGAGTTCCAGGCTTACTTCATCTGCCAAAGGCATCCCAAAGGGAGTGCAGAAGTGCCACAACATGGCTGCTTTCACGGCTTTTCCCTTAGGAAGAACCCTAATACCCGGCTGATTTACCTTCCTAGGGTTACTGTTAGGCTTAGGCCTAGGACTTTTAAAACCAGGAAGCCCTGGGCTCCAGGCACACTGCAGCTGTGAAAGGCATCCCAAGGGGAGCGCAAAAGTGACGCAACTTGGCTGCCACCACTGATATTTCCATGAGACCATCCCGAACCATAGGTTGATTTTCCTTCCTTGGGTTAAGGTTTGAGTTACGCCTAGGGTAAGGGTTCTATTAACCAGAAAGCCCTGAGTTCCAAGAACACAGCAGCTGCGAAGGACTAGCCAAGAAGAGCGCAAAAGTACCACAACATGCCTGCCTCCACAGCTTTTTCCTTGGGGACATGCCTAATTCCTGGCTGATTTGCCTTTCTCGTCTTAGGGTTGGGGTTCGGCCTAGGGCTAGGATTTTTAAAAGCAGGAAGCCCTGAGTTCCAGGCTTACTTCATCTGCCAAAGGCATCCCAAAGGGGGTGCAGAAGTGCCACAACATGGCTGCTTTCACGGCTTTTTCCTTGGCAAGAAGCCTAACATCAGGCTGATTTACCTTCCCAGGGTTACTGTTAGGCTTAGGCCTAGGGCTAGGATTTTTGAAACTAGGAAGCCCTGGGCTCCAGGCACACTGCAGCTGTTCAAGGCATCCCAAGGGGAGTACAAAAGTGCAACAACATGGCAGCTTTCACAGCTTTTTCCTTGGCACCATCCCTATACCTGGGCTGATTTATCTGCCTAGGGTTAGGGTTAGGGTTCAGCCTAGGGCTTGGATTTCTTTAACCAGGAAGCCCTGAGTTCCAGGCTTACTTCATCTGCCAAAGGCATCCCAAAGGGAGTGCAGAAGTGCCACAACATGGCTGCTTTCACGGCTTTTCCCTTAGGAAGAACCCTAATACCCGGCTGATTTACCTTCCTAGGGTTACTGTTAGGCTTAGGCCTAGGACTTTTAAAACCAGGAAGCCCTGGGCTCCAGGCACACTGCAGCTGCAAAAGGCATCCCAAGGAGAGCGCAAAAGTGACGCAACTTGGCTGCCACCACTGATATTTCCATGAGACCATCCCGAACCATAGGCTGATTTTCCTTCCTAGGGTTAAGGTTTGAGTTACGCCTAGGGTAAGGGTTCTATTAACCAGAAAGCCCTGAGTTCCAAGAACACAGCAGCTGCGCAGGACTACCCAAGAAGAGCGCAAAAGTAGCACAACATGCCTGCCTCCACAGCTTTTTCCTTGTGGACATGCCTAATTCCTGGCTGATTTGCCTTTCTCGTCTTAGGGTTGGGGTTCGGCCTAGGGCTAGGATTTTTAAAAGCAGGAAGCCCTGAGTTCCAGGCACACTGGAGCTGTGAAAGGCATCCAAAAGGGAGTGCAAAAGTGCCACAACATGGCTGCTTTCACGGCTTTTTCCTTGGCAAGAAGCCTAACACCAGGCTGATTTACTTTCCCAGGGTTACTGTTAGGCTTAGGCCTAGGGCTAGGATTTTTGAAACTAGGAAGCCCTTAGCTCCAGGCACACTGCAGCTGTTCAAGGCATCCCAAGGGGAGTACAAAAGTGCAACAACATGGCAGCTTTCACAGCTTTTTCCTTGGCACCATCCCTATACCTAGGCTGATTTATCTGCCTAGGGTTAGGGTTAGGGTTCAGCCTAGGGCTTGGATTTCTTTAACCAGGAAGCCCTGAGTTCCAGGCTTACTTCATCTGCCAAAGGCATCCCAAAGGGAGTGCAGAAGTGCCACAACATGGCTGCTTTCACGGCTTTTTCCTTGGCAAGAAGCCTAACATCAGGCTGATTTACTTTCCCAGGGTTACTGTTAGGCTTAGGCCTAGGGCTAGGATTTTTGAAACTAGGAAGCCCTTAGCTCCAGGCACACTGCAGCTGTTCAAGGCATCCCAAGGGGAGTACAATAGTGCAACAACATGGCAGCTTTCACAGCTTTTTCCTTGGCACCATCCCTATACCTAGGCTGATTTATCTGCCTAGGGTTAGGGTTAGGGTTCAGCCTAGGGCTTGAATTTCTTTAACCAGGAAGCCCTGAGTTCCAGGCTTACTTCATCTGCCAAAGGCATCCCAAAGGGAGTGCAGAAGTGCCACAACATGGCTGCTTTCACGGCTTTTCCCTTAGGAAGAACCCTAATACCCGGCTGATTTACCTTCCTAGGGTTACTGTTAGGCTTAGGCCTAGGACTTTTAAAACCAGGAAGCCCTGGGCTCCAGGCACACTGCAGCTGCGAAAGGCATCCAAAGGGGAGCGCAAAAGTGACGCAACTTGGCTGCCACCACTGATATTTCCATGAGACCATTCCTAACCATAGGCTGATTTTCCTTCCTAGGGTTAAGGTTTGAGTTACGCCTAGGGTAAGGGTACTATTAACCAGAAAGCCCTGAGTTCCAAGAACACAGCAGCTGCGAAGGACTAGCCAAGAAGAGCGCAAAAGTACCACAACATGCCTGCCTCCACAGCTTTTTCCTTGGGGACATGCCTAATTCCTGGCTGATTTGCCTTTCTCGTCATAGGGTTGGGGTTCGGCCTAGGGCTAGGATTTTTAAAAGCAGGAAGCCCTGAGTTCCAGGCACACTGGAGCTGTGAAAGGCATCCAAAAGGGATTGCAAAAGTGCCACAACATGGCTGCTTTCACGGCTTGTTCCTTGGCAAGACGCCTAACACCAGGCTGACTTACCTTCCCAGGGTTACTATTAGGCTTAGGCCTAGGGCTAGGATTTTTAAAACTAGGAAGCCCTTAGCTCCAGGCACACTGCAGCTGTTCAAGGCATCCCAAGGGGAGTACAAAAGTGCAACAACATGGCAGCTTTCACAGCTTTTTCCTTGGCACCATCCCTATACCTAGGCTGATTTATCTGCCTAGGGTTAGGGTTAGGGTTCAGCCTAGGGCTTGAATTTCTTTAACCAGGAAGCCCTGAGTTCCAGGCTTACTTCATCTGCCAAAGGCATCCCAAAGGGAGTGCAGAAGTGCCACAACATGGCTGCTTTCACGGCTTTTCCCTTAGGAAGAACCCTAATACCCGGCTGATTTACCTTCCTAGGGTTACTGTTAGGCTTAGGCCTAGGACTTTTAAAACCAGGAAGCCCTGGGCTCCAGGCACACTGCAGCTGCAAAAGGCATCCCAAGGGGAGCGCAAAAGTGACGCAACTTGGCTGCCACCACTGATATTTCCATGAGACCATCCCGAACCATAGGTTGATTTTCCTTCCTAGGGTTAAGGTTTGAGTTACGCCTAGGGTAAGGGTCTATTAACCAGAAAGCCCTGAGTTCCAAGAACACAGCAGCTGCGAAGGACTACCCAAGAAGAGCGCAAAAGTACCACAACATGCCTGCCTCCACAGCTTTTTCCTTGGGGACATGCCTAATTCCTGGCTGATTTGCCTTTCTCGTCTTAGGGTTGCGGTTCGGCCTAGGGCCAGGATTTTTAAAAGCAGGAAGCCCTGAGTTCCAGGCACACTGCAGCTGTGAAAGGCATCCAAAAGGGAGTGCAAAAGTGCCACAACATGGCTGCTTTCACGGCTTTTTCCTTGGCAAGAATCTTAACACCAAGCTGATTTACTTTCCCAGGGTTACTGTTAGGCTTAGGCCTAGGGCTAGGATTTTTGAAACTAGGAAGCCCTGGGCTCCAGGCACACTGCAGCTGTTCAAGGCATCCCAAGGGGAGTACAAAAGTGCAACAACATGGCTGCTTTCACAGCTTTTTCCTTGGCAAGAAGCCTAACACCAGGCTGATTTACTTTCCCAGGGTTACTGTTAGGCTTAGGCCTAGGGCTAGGATTTTTGAAACTAGGAAGCCCTTAGCTCCAGGCACACTGCAGCTGTTCAAGGCATCCCAAGGGGAGTACAAAAGTGCAACAACATGGCAGCTTTCACAGCTTTTTCCTTGGCACCATCCCTATACCTAGGCTGATTTATCTGCCTAGGGTTAGGGTTAGGGTTCAGCCTAGGGCTTGGATTTCTTTAACCAGGAAGCCCTGAGTTCCAGGCTTACTTCATCTGCCAAAGGCATCCCAAAGGGAGTGCAGAAGTGCCACAACATGGCTGCTTTCACGGCTTTTTCCTTGGCAAGAAGCCTAACATCAGGCTGATTTACCTTCCCAGGGTTACTGTTAGGCTTAGGCCTAGGGCTAGGATTTTTGAAACTAGGAAGCCCTTAGCTCCAGGCACACTGCAGCTGTTCAAGGCATCCCAAGGGGAGTGCAGAAGTGCCACAACATGGCTGCTTTCACGGCTTTTCCCTTAGGAAGAACCCTAATACCCGGCTGATTTACCTTCCTAGGGTTACTGTTAGGCTTAGGCCTAGGACTTTTAAAACCAGGAAGCCCTGGGCTCCAGGCACACTGCAGCTGCGAAAGGCATCCCAAGGGGAGCGCAAAAGTGACGCAACTTGGCTGCCACCACTGATATTTCCATGAGACCATCCCGAACCATAGGTTGATTTTCCTTCCTAGGGTTAAGGTTTGAGTTACGCCTAGGGTAAGGGTTCTATTAACCAGAAAGCCCTGAGTTCCAAGAACACAGCAGCTGCGAAGGACTAGCCAAGAAGAGCGCAAAAGTACCACAACATGCCTGCCTCCACAGCTTTTTCCTTGGGGACATGCCTAATTCCTGGCTGATTTGCCTTTCTCGTCTTAGGGTTGGGGTTCGGCCTAGGGCTAGGATTTTTAAAAGCAGGAAGCCCTGAGTTCCAGGCACACTGGAGCTGTGAAAGGCATCCAAAAGGGAGTGCAAAAGTGCCACAACATGGCTGCTTTCACGGCTTTTTCCTTGGCAAGAAGCCTAACACCAGGCTGATTTGCCTTCCCAGGGTTACTGTTAGGCTTAGGCCTAGGGCTAGGATTTTTGAAATTAGGAAGCCCTGGGCTCCAGGCACACTGCAGCTGTTCAAGGCATCCCAAGGGGAGTACAAAAGTGCAACAACATGGCAGCTTTCACAGCTTTTTCCTTGGCACCATCCCTATACCTAGGCTGATTTATCTGCCTAGGGTTAAGGTTAGGGTTCAGCCTAGGGCTTGAATTTTTTTTAACCAGGAAGCCCTGAGTTCCAGGCTTACTTCATCTGCCAAAGGCATCCCAAAGGGAGTGCAGAAGTGCCACAACATGGCTGCTTTCACGGCTTTTCCCTTAGGAAGAACCCTAATACCCGGCTGATTTACCTTCCTAGGGTTACTGTTAGGCTTAGGCCTAGGACTTTTAAAACCAGGAAGCCCTGGGCTCCAGGCACACTGCAGCTGTGAAAGGCATCCCAAGGGCAGCGCAAAAGTGACGCAACTTGGCTGCCACCACTGATATTTCCATGAGACCATCCCGAACCATAGGTTGATTTTCCTTCCTAGGGTTAAGGTTTGAGTTACGCCTAGGGTAAGGGTTCTATTAACCAGAAAGCCCTGAGTTCCAAGAACACAGCAGCTGCGAAGGACTAGCCAAGAAGAGCGCAAAAGTACCACAACATGCCTGCCTCCACAGCTTTTTCCTTGGGGACATGCCTAATTCCTGGCTGATTTGCCTTTCTCGTCTTAGGGTTGGGGTTCGGCCTAGGGCTAGGATTTTTAAAAGCAGGAAGCCCTGAGTTCCAGGCACACTGGAGCTGTGAAAGGCATCCAAAAGGGAGTGCAAAAGTGCCACAACATGGCTGCTTTCACGGCTTTTTCCTTGGCAAGAAGCCTAACACCAGGCTGATTTGCCTTCCCAGGGTTACTGTTAGGCTTAGGCCTAGGGCTAGGATTTTTAAAACTAGGAAGCCCTGGGCTCCAGGCACACTGCAGCTGTTCAAGGCATCCCAAGGGGAGTACAAAAGTGCAACAACATGGCAGCTTTCACAGCTTTTTCCTTGGCACCATCCCTATACCTAGGCTGATTTATCTGCCTAGGGTTAGGGTTAGGGTTCAGCCTAGGGCTTGAATTTTTTTTAACCAGGAAGCCCTGAGTTCCAGGCTTACTTCATCTGCCAAAGGCATCCCAAAGGGAGTGCAGAAGTGCCACAACATGGCTGCTTTCACGGCTTTTCCCTTAGGAAGAACCCTAATACCCGGCTGATTTACCTTCCTAGGGTTACTGTTAGGCTTAGGCCTAGGACTTTTAAAACCAGGAAGCCCTGGGCTCCAGGCACACTGCAGCTGTGAAAGGCAGGCATCCCAAGGGGAGCGCAAAAGTGACGCAACTTGGCTGCCACCACTGATATTTCCATGAGACCATCCCGAACCATAGGATGATTTTCCTTCCTAGGGTTAAGGTTTGAGTTACGCCTAGGGTAAGGGTTCTATTAACCAGAAAGCCCTGAGTTCCAAGAACACAGCAGCTGCGAAGGACTAGCCAAGAAGAGCGCAAAAGTACCACAACATGCCTGCCTCCACAGCTTTTTCCTTGGGGACATGCCTAATTCCTGGCTGATTTGCCTTTCTCGTCTTAGGGTTGGGGTTCGGCCTAGGGCTAGGATTTTTAAAATCAGGAAGCCCTGAGTTCCAGGCACACTGGAGCTGTGAAAGGCATCCAAAAGGGAGTGCAAAAGTGCCACAACATGGCTGCTTTCACGGCTTTTTCCTTGGCAAGTAGCCTAACATCAGGCTGATTTACTTTCCCAGGGTTACTGTTAGGCTTAGGCCTAGGGCTAGGATTTTTGAAACTAGGAAGCCCTTAGCTCCAGGCACACTGCAGCTGTTCAAGGCATCCCAAGGGGAGTACAAAAGTGCAACAACATGGCAGCTTTCACAGCTTTTTCCTTGGCACCATCCCTATACCTAGGCTGATTTATCTGCCTAGGGTTAGGGTTAGGGTTCAGCCTAGGGCTTGGATTTCTTTAACCAGGAAGCCCTGAGTTCCAGGCTTACTTCATCTGCCAAAGGCATCCCAAAGGGAGTGCAGAAGTGCCACAACATGGCTGCTTTCACGGCTTTTTCCTTGGCAAGAAGCCTAACATCAGGCTGATTTACTTTCCCAGGGTTACTGTTAGGCTTAGGCCTAGGGCTAGGATTTTTGAAACTAGGAAGCCCTTAGCTCCAGGCACACTGCAGCTGTTCAAGGCATCCCAAGGGGAGTACAAAAGTGCAACAACATGGCAGCTTTCACAGCTTTTTCCTTGGCACCATCCCTATACCTGGGCTGATTTATCTGCCTAGGGTTAGGGTTAGGGTTCAGCCTAGGGCTTGAATTTTTTTTACCAGGAAGCCCTGAGTTCCAGGCTTACTTCATCTGCCAAAGGCATCCCAAAGGGAGTGCAGAAGTGCCACAACATGGCTGCTTTCACGGCTTTTCCCTTAGGAAGAACCCTAATACCCGGCTGATTTACCTTCCTAGGGTTACTGTTAGGCTTAGGCCTAGGACTTTTAAAACCAGGAAGCCCTGGGCTCCAGGCACACTGCAGCTGCGAAAGGCATCCCAAGGGGAGCGCAAAAGTGACGCAACTTGGCTGCCACCACTGATATTTCCATGAGACCATCCCGAACCATAGGTTGATTTTCCTTCCTAGGGTTAAGGTTTGAGTTACGCCTAGGGTAAGGGTTCTATTAACCAGAAAGCCCTGAGTTCCAAGAACACAGCAGCTGCGAAGGACTAGCCAAGAAGAGCGCAAAAGTACCACAACATGCCTGCCTCCACAGCTTTTTCCTTGGGGACATGCCTAATTCCTGGCTGATTTGCCTTTCTCGTCTTAGGGTTGCGGTTCGGCCTAGGGCTAGGATTTTTAAAAGCAGGAAGCCCTGAGTTCCAGGCACACTGGAGCTGTGAAAGGCATCCAAAAGGGATTGCAAAAGTGCCACAACATGGCTGCTTTCACGGCTTTTTCCTTGGCAAGACGCCTAACACCAGGCTGACTTACCTTCCCAGGGTTACTATTAGGCTTAAGCCTAGGGCAACGATTTTTAAAACTAGGAAGCCCTTAGCTCCAGGCACACTGCAGCTGTTCAAGGCATCCCAAGGGGAGTACAAAAGTGCAACAACATGGCAGCTTTCACAGCTTTTTCCTTGGCACCATCCCTATACCTAGGCTGATTTATCTGCCTAGGGTTAGGGTTAGGGTTCAGCCTAGGGCTTGAATTTCTTTAACCAGGAAGCCCTGAGTTCCAGGCTTACTTCATCTGCCAAAGGCATCCCAAAGGGAGTGCAGAAGTGCCACAACATGGCTGCTTTCACGGCTTTTCCCTTAGGAAGAACCCTAATACCCGGCTGATTTACCTTCCTAGGGTTACTGTTAGGCTTAGGCCTAGGACTTTTAAAACCAGGAAGCCCTGGGCTCCAGGCACACTGCAGCTGCAAAAGGCATCCCAAGGGGAGCGCAAAAGTGACGCAACTTGGCTGCCACCACTGATATTTCCATGAGACCATCCCGAACCATAGGTTGATTTTCCTTCCTAGGGTTAAGGTTTGAGTTACGCCTAGGGTAAGGGTCTATTAACCAGAAAGCCCTGAGTTCCAAGAACACAGCAGCTGCGAAGGACTAGCCAAGAAGAGCGCAAAAGTACCACAACATGCCTGCCTCCACAGCTTTTTCCTTGGGGACATGCCTAATTCCTGGCTGATTTGCCTTTCTCGTCTTAGGGTTGGGGTTCGGCCTAGGGCTAGGATTTTTAAAAGCAGGAAGCCCTGAGTTCCAGGCACACTGGAGCTGTGAAAGGCATCCAAAAGGGAGTGCAAAAGTGCCACAACATGGCTGCTTTCACGGCTTTTTCCTTGGCAAGAAGCCTAACACCAGGCTGACATACTTTCCCAGGGTTACTGTTAGGCTTAGGCCTAGGGCTAGGATTTTTGAAACTAGGAAGCCCTGGGCTCCAGGCACACTGCAGCTGTTCAAGGCATCCCAAGGGGAGTACAAAAGTGCAACAACATGGCAGCTTTCACAGCTTTTTCCTTGGCACCATCCCTATACCTAGGCTGATTTATCTGCCTAGGGTTAGGGTTAGGGTTCAGCCTAGGGCTTGGATTTCTTTAACCAGGAAGCCCTGAGTTCCAGGCTTACTTCATCTGCCAAAGGCATCCCAAAGGGAGTGCAGAAGTGCCACAACATGGCTGCTTTCACGGCTTTTCCCTTAGGAAGAACCCTAATACCCGGCTGATTTACCTTCCTAGGGTTACTGTTAGGCTTAGGCCTAGGACTTTTAAAACCAGGAAGCCCTGGGCTCCAGGCACACTGCAGCTGCGAAAGGCATCCCAAGGGGAGCGCAAAAGTGACGCAACTTGGCTGCCACCACTGATATTTCCATGAGACCATCCCGAACCATAGGCTGATTTTCCTTCCTAGGGTTAAGGTTTGAGTTACGCCTAGGGTAAGGGTTCTATTAACCAGAAAGCCCTGAGTTCCAAGAACACAGCAGCTGCGAAGGACTAGCCAAGAAGAGCGCAAAAGTACCACAACATGCCTGCCTCCACAGCTTTTTCCTTGGGGACATGCCTAATTCCTGGCTGATTTGCCTTTCTCGTCTTAGGGTTGGGGTTCGGCCTAGGGCTAGGATTTTTAAAATCAGGAAGCCCTGAGTTCCAGGCACACTGGAGCTGTGAAAGGCATCCAAAAGGGAGTGCAAAAGTGCCACAACATGGCTGTTTCACGGCTTTTTCCTTGGCAAGAAGCCTAACATCAGGCTGATTTACTTTCCCAGGGTTACTGTTAGGCTTAGGCCTAGGGCTAGGATTTTTGAAACTAGGAAGCCCTTAGCTCCAGGCACACTGCAGCTGTTCAAGGCATCCCAAGGGGAGTACAAAAGTGCAACAACATGGCAGCTTTCACAGCTTTTTCCTTGGCACCATCCCTATACCTAGGCTGATTTATCTGCCTAGGGTTAGGGTTAGGGTTCAGCCTAGGGCTTGGATTTCTTTAACCAGGAAGCCCTGAGTTCCAGGCTTACTTCATCTGCCAAAGGCATCCCAAAGGGAGTGCAGAAGTGCCACAACATGGCTGCTTTCACGGCTTTTTCCTTGGCAAGAAGCCTAACATCAGGCTGATTTACTTTCCCAGGGTTACTGTTAGGCTTAGGCCTAGGGCTAGGATTTTTGAAACTAGGAAGCCCTTAGCTCCAGGCACACTGCAGCTGTTCAAGGCATCCCAAGGGGAGTACAAAAGTGCAACAACATGGCAGCTTTCACAGCTTTTTCCTTGGCACCATCCCTATACCTGGGCTGATTTATCTGCCTAGGGTTAGGGTTAGGGTTCAGCCTAGGGCTTGAATTTTTTTTACCAGGAAGCCCTGAGTTCCAGGCTTACTTCATCTGCCAAAGGCATCCCAAAGGGAGTGCAGAAGTGCCACAACATGGCTGCTTTCACGGCTTTTCCCTTAGGAAGAACCCTAATACCCGGCTGATTTACCTTCCTAGGGTTACTGTTAGGCTTAGGCCTAGGACTTTTAAAACCAGGAAGCCCTGGGCTCCAGGCACACTGCAGCTGCAAAAGGCATCCCAAGGGGAGCGCAAAAGTGACGCAACTTGGCTGCCACCACTGATATTTCCATGAGACCATCCCGAACCATAGGTTGATTTTCCTTCCTAGGGTTAAGGTTTGAGTTACGCCTAGGGTAAGGGTTCTATTAACCAGAAAGCCCTGAGTTCCAAGAACACAGCAGCTGCGAAGGACTAGCCAAGAAGAGCGCAAAAGTACCACAACATGCCTGCCTCCACAGCTTTTTCCTTGGGGACATGCCTAATTCCTGGCTGATTTGCCTTTCTCGTCATAGGGTTGGGGTTCGGCCTAGGGCTAGGATTTTTAAAAGCAGGAAGCCCTGAGTTCCAGGCACACTGGAGCTGTGAAAGGCATCCAAAAGGGATTGCAAAAGTGCCACAACATGGCTGCTTTCACGGCTTTTTCCTTGGCAAGACGCCTAACACCAGGCTGACTTACCTTCCCAGGGTTACTATTAGGCTTAAGCCTAGGGCTACGATTTTTAAAACTAGGAAGCCCTTAGCTCCAGGCACACTGCAGCTGTTCAAGGCATCCCAAGGGGAGTACAAAAGTGCAACAACATGGCAGCTTTCACAGCTTTTTCCTTGGCACCATCCCTATACCTAGGCTGATTTATCTGCCTAGGGTTAGGGTTAGGGTTCAGCCTAGGGCTTGGATTTCTTTAACCAGGAAGCCCTGAGTTCCAGGCTTACTTCATCTGCCAAAGGCATCCCAAAGGGAGTGCAGAAGTGCCACAACATGGCTGCTTTCACGGCTTTTCCCTTAGGAAGAACCCTAATACCCGGCTGATTTACCTTCCTAGGGTTACTGTTAGGCTTAGGCCTAGGACTTTTAAAACCAGGAAGCCCTGGGCTCCAGGCACACTGCAGCTGCAAAAGGCATCCCAAGGGGAGCGCAAAAGTGACGCAACTTGGCTGCCACCACTGATATTTCCATGAGACCATCCCGAACCATAGGTTGATTTTCCTTCCTAGGGTTAAGGTTTGAGTTACGCCTAGGGTAAGGGTTCTATTAACCAGAAAGCCCTGAGTTCCAAGAACACAGCAGCTGCGAAGGACTAGCCAAGAAGAGCGCAAAAGTACCACAACATGCCTGCCTCCACAGCTTTTTCCTTGGGGACATGCCTAATTCCTGGCTGATTTGCCTTTCTCGTCTTAGGGTTGGGGTTCGGCCTAGGGCTAGGATTTTTAAAAGCAGGAAGCCCTGAGTTCCAGGCACACTGGAGCTGTGAAAGGCATCCAAAAGGGAGTGCAAAAGTGCCACAACATGGCTGCTTTCACGGCTTTTTCCTTGGCAAGAAGCCTAACACCAGGCTGATTTACTTTCCCAGGGTTACTGCTAGGCTTAGGCCTAGGGCTAGGATTTTTGAAACTAGGAAGCCCTGGGCTCCAGGCACACTGCAGCTGTTCAAGGCATCCCAAGGGGAGTACAAAAGTGCAACAACATGGCAGCTTTCACAGCTTTTTCCTTGGCACCATCCCTATACCTAGGCTGATTTATCTGCCTAGGGTTAGGGTTAGGGTTCAGCCTAGGGCTTGGATTTCTTTAACCAGGAAGCCCTGAGTTCCAGGCTTACTTCATCTGCCAAAGGCATCCCAAAGGGAGTGCAGAAGTGCCACAACATGGCTGCTTTCACGGCTTTTCCCTTAGGAAGAACCCTAATACCCGGCTGATTTACCTTCCTAGGGTTACTGTTAGGCTTAGGCCTAGGACTTTTAAAACCAGGAAGCCCTGGGCTCCAGGCACACTGCAGCTGAGAAAGGCATCCCAAGGGGAGCGCAAAAGTGACGCAACTTGGCTGCCACCACTGATATTTCCATGAGACCATCCCGAACCATAGGCTGATTTTCCTTCCTACGGTTAAGGTTTGAGTTACGCCTAGGGTAAGGGTTCTATTAACCAGAAAGCCCTGAGTTCCAAGAACACAGCAGCTGCGAAGGACTAGCCAAGAAGAGCGCAAAAGTACCACAACATGCCTGCCTCCACAGCTTTTTCCTTGTGGACATGCCTAATTCCTGGCTGATTTGCCTTTCTCGTCTTAGGGTTGGGGTTCGGCCTAGGGCTAGGATTTTTAAAAGCAGGAAGCCCTGAGTTCCAGGCACACTGGAGCTGTGAAAGGCATCCAAAAGGGAGTGCAAAAGTGCCACAACATGGCTGCTTTCACGGCTTTTTCCTTGGCAAGAAACCTAACATCAGGCTGATTTACTTTCCCAGGGTTACTGTTAGGCTTAGGCCTAGGGCTAGGATTTTTGAAACTAGGAAGCCCTGGGCTCCAGGCACACTGCAGCTGTTCAAGGCATCCCAAGGGGAGTACAAAAGTGCAACAACATGGCAGCTTTCACAGCTTTTTCCTTGGCACTATCCCTATACCTAGGCTGATTTATCTGCCTAGGGTTAGGGTTAGGGTTCAGCCTAGGGCTTGGATTTCTTTAACCAGGAAGCCCTGAGTTCCAGGCTTACTTCATCTGCCAAAGGCATCCCAAAGGGAGTGCAGAAGTGCCACAACATGGCTGCTTTCACGGCTTTTCCCTTAGGAAGAACCCTAATACCCGGCTGATTTACCTTCCTAGGGTTACTGTTAGGCTTAGGCCTAGGACTTTTAAAACCAGGAAGCCCTGGGCTCCAGGCACACTGCAGCTGCAAAAGGCATCCCAAGGAGAGCGCAAAAGTGACGCAACTTGGCTGCCACCACTGATATTTCCATGAGACCATCCCGAACCATAGGCTGATTTTCCTTCCTAGGGTTAAGGTTTGAGTTACGCCTAGGGTAAGGGTTCTATTAACCAGAAAGCCCTGAGTTCCAAGAACACAGCAGCTGCGAAGGACTAGCCAAGAAGAGCGCAAAAGTACCACAACATGCCTGCCTCCACAGCTTTTTCCTTGTGGACATGCCTAATTCCTGGCTGATTTGCCTTTCTCGTCTTAGGGTTGGGGTTCGGCCTAGGGCTAGGATTTTTAAAAGCAGGAAGCCCTGAGTTCCAGGCACACTGGAGCTGTGAAAGTCATCCAAAAGGGAGTGCAAAAGTGCCACAACATGGCTGCTTTCACGGCTTTTTCCTTGGCAAGAAGCCTAACACCAGGCTGATTTACTTTCCCAGGGTTACTGTTAGGCTTAGGCCTAGGGCTAGGATTTTTGAAACTAGGAAGCCCTTAGCTCCAGGCACACTGCAGCTGTTCAAGGCATCCCAAGGGGAGTACAAAAGTGCAACAACATGGCAGCTTTCACAGCTTTTTCCTTGGCACCATCCCTATACCTAGGCTGATTTATCTGCCTAGGGTTAGGGTTAGGGTTCAGCCTAGGGCTTGGATTTCTTTAACCAGGAAGCCCTGAGTTCCAGGCTTACTTCATCTGCCAAAGGCATCCCAAAGGGAGTGCAGAAGTGCCACAACATGGCTGCTTTCACGGCTTTTTCCTTGGCAAGAAACCTAACATCAGGCTGATTTACTTTCCCAGGGTTACTGTTAGGCTTAGGCCTAGGGCTAGGATTTTTGAAACTAGGAAGCCCTTAGCTCCAGGCACACTGCAGCTGTTCAAGGCATCCCAAGGGGAGTACAATAGTGCAACAACATGGCAGCTTTCACAGCTTTTTCCTTGGCACCATCCCTATACCTGGGCTGATTTATCTGCCTAGGGTTAGGGTTAGGGTTCAGCCTAGGGCTTGAATTTTTTTTACCAGGAAGCCCTGAGTTCCAGGCTTACTTCATCTGCCAAAGGCATCCCAAAGGGAGTGCAGAAGTGCCACAACATGGCTGCTTTCACGGCTTTTCCCTTAGGAAGAACCCTAATACCCGGCTGATTTACCTTCCTAGGGTTACTGTTAGGCTTAGGCCTAGGACTTTTAAAACCAGGAAGCCCTGGGCTCCAGGCACACTGCAGCTGCGAAAGGCATCCAAAGGGGAGCGCAAAAGTGACGCAACTTGGCTGCCACCACTGATATTTCCATGAGACCATCCCGAACCATAGGCTGATTTTCCTTCCTAGGGTTAAGGTTTGAGTTACGCCTAGGGTAAGGGTTCTATTAACCAGAAAGCCCTGAGTTCCAAGAACACAGCAGCTGCGAAGGACTAGCCAAGAAGAGCGCAAAAGTACCACAACATGCCTGCCTCCACAGCTTTTTCCTTGGGGACATGCCTAATTCCTGGCTGATTTGCCTTTCTCGTCTTAGGGTTGGGGTTCGGCCTAGGGCTAGGATTTTTAAAAGCAGGAAGCCCTGAGTTCCAGGCACACTGGAGCTGTGAAAGGCATCCAAAAGGGAGTGCAAAAGTGCCACAACATGGCTGCTTTCACGGCTTTTTCCTTGGCAAGACGCCTAACACCAGGCTGACTTACCTTCCCAGGGTTACTATTAGGCTTAGGCCTAGGGCTAGGATTTTTAAAACTAGGAAGCCCTTAGCTCCAGGCACACTGCAGCTGTTCAAGGCATCCCAAGGGGAGTACAAAAGTGCAACAACATGGCAGCTTTCACAGCTTTTTCCTTGGCACCATCCCTATACCTAGGCTGATTTATCTGCCTAGGGTTAGGGTTAGGGTTCAGCCTAGGGCTTGGATTTCTTTAACCAGGAAGCCCTGAGTTCCAGGCTTACTTCATCTGCCAAAGGCATCCCAAAGGGAGTGCAGAAGTGCCACAACATGGCTGCTTTCACGGCTTTTCCCTTAGGAAGAACCCTAATACCCGGCTGATTTACCTTCCTAGGGTTACTGTTAGGCTTAGGCCTAGGACTTTTAAAACCAGGAAGCCCTGGGCTCCAGGCACACTGCAGCTGCAAAAGGCATCCCAAGGGGAGCGCAAAAGTGACGCAACTTGGCTGCCACCACTGATATTTCCATGAGACCATCCCGAACCATAGGTTGATTTTCCTTCCTAGGGTTAAGGTTTGAGTTACGCCTAGGGTAAGGGTCTATTAACCAGAAAGCCCTGAGTTCCAAGAACACAGCAGCTGCGAAGGACTAGCCAAGAAGAGCGCAAAAGTACCACAACATGCCTGCCTCCACAGCTTTTTCCTTGGGGACATGCCTAATTCCTGGCTGATTTGCCTTTCTCGTCTTAGGGTTGCGGTTCGGCCTAGGGCCAGGATTTTTAAAAGCAGGAAGCCCTGAGTTCCAGGCACACTGCAGCTGTGAAAGGCATCCAAAAGGGAGTGCAAAAGTGCCACAACATGGCTGCTATCACGGCTTTTTCCTTGGCAAGAAGCCTAACACCAGGCTGATTTACTTTCCCAGGGTTACTGTTAGGCTTAGGCCTAGGGCTAGGATTTTTGAAACTAGGAAGCCCTTAGCTCCAGGCACACTGCAGCTGTTCAAGGCATCCCAAGGGGACTACAAAAGTGCAACAACATGGCAGCTTTCACAGCTTTTTCCTTGGCACCATCCCTATACCTAGGCTGATTTATCTGCCTAGGGTTAGGGTTAGGGTTCAGCCTAGGGCTTGGATTTCTTTAACCAGGAAGCCCTGAGTTCCAGGCTTACTTCATCTGCCAAAGGCATCCCAAAGGGAGTGCAGAAGTGCCACAACATGGCTGCTTTCACGGCTTTTTCCTTGGCAAGAAGCCTAACATCAGGCTGATTTACTTTCCCAGGGTTACTGTTAGGCTTAGGCCTAGGGCTAGGATTTTTGAAACTAGGAAGCCCTTAGCTCCAGGCACACTGCAGCTGTTCAAGGCATCCCAAGGGGACTACAAAAGTGCAACAACATGGCTGCTTTCACGGCTTTTCCCTTAGGAAGAACCCTAATACCCGGCTGATTTACCTTCCTAGGGTTACTGTTAGGCTTAGGCCTAGGACTTTTAAAACCAGGAAGCCCTGGGCTCCAGGCACACTGCAGCTGCGAAAGGCATCCCAAGGGGAGCGCAAAAGTGACGCAACTTGGCTGCCACCACTGATATTTCCATGAGACCATCCCGAACCATAGGTTGATTTTCCTTCCTAGGGTTAAGGTTTGAGTTACGCCTAGGGTAAGGGTTCTATTAACCAGAAAGCCCTGAGTTCCAAGAACACAGCAGCTGCGAAGGACTAGCCAAGAAGAGCGCAAAAGTACCACAACATGCCTGCCTCCACAGCTTTTTCCTTGGGGACATGCCTAATTCCTGGCTGATTTGCCTTTCTCGTCTTAGGGTTGGGGTTCGGCCTAGGGCTAGGATTTTTAAAAGCAGGAAGCCCTGAGTTCCAGGCACACTGGAGCTGTGAAAGGCATCCAAAAGGGAGTGCAAAAGTGCCACAACATGGCTGCTTTCACGGCTTTTTCCTTGGCAAGAAGCCTAACACCAGGCTGATTTGCCTTCCCAGGGTTACTGTTAGGCTTAGGCCTAGGGCTAGGATTTTTGAAACTAGGAAGCCCTGGGCTCCAGGCACACTGCAGCTGTTCAAGGCATCCCAAGGGGAGTACAAAAGTGCAACAACATGGCAGATTTCACAGCTTTTTCCTTGGCACCATCCCTATACCTAGGCTGATTTATCTGCCTAGGGTTAGGGTTAGGGTTCAGCCTAGGGCTTGAATTTTTTTTAACCAGGAAGCCCTGAGTTCCAGGCTTACTTCATCTGCCAAAGGCATCCCAAAGGGAGTGCAGAAGTGCCACAACATGGCTGCTTTCACGGCTTTTCCCTTAGGAAGAACCCTAATACCCGGCTGATTTACCTTCCTAGGGTTACTGTTAGGCTTAGGCCTAGGACTTTTAAAACCAGGAAGCCCTGGGCTCCAGGCACACTGCAGCTGTGAAAGGCATCCAAAGGGCAGCGCAAAAGTGACGCAACTTGGCTGCCACCACTGATATTTCCATGAGACCATCCCGAACCATAGGCTGATTTTCCTTCCTAGGGTTAAGGTTTGAGTTACGCCTAGGGTAAGGGTTCTATTAACCAGAAAGCCCTGAGTTCCAAGAACACAGCAGCTGCGAAGGACTAGCCAAGAAGAGCGCAAAAGTACCACAACATGCCTGCCTCCACAGCTTTTTCCTTGGGGACATGCCTAATTCCTGGCTGATTTGCCTTTCTCGTCTTAGGGTTGGGGTTCGGCCTAGGGCTAGGATTTTTAAAAGCAGGAAGCCCTGAGTTCCAGGCACACTGGAGCTGTGAAAGGCATCCAAAAGGGAGTGCAAAAGTGCCACAACATGGCTGCTTTCACGGCTTTTTCCTTGGCAAGAAGCCTAATATCAGGCTGACATACTTTCCCAGGGTTACTGTTAGGCTTAGGCCTAGGGCTAGGATTTTTGAAACTAGGAAGCCCTTAGCTCCAGGCACACTGCAGCTGTTCAAGGCATCCCAAGGGGAGTACAAAAGTGCAACAACATGGCAGCTTTCACAGCTTTTTCCTTGGCACCATCCCTATACCTAGGCTGATTTATCTGCCTAGGGTTAGGGTTAGGGTTCAGCCTAGGGCTTGGATTTCTTTAACCAGGAAGCCCTGAGTTCCAGGCTTACTTCATCTGCCAAAGGCATCCCAAAGGGAGTGCAGAAGTGCCACAACATGGCTGCTTTCACGGCTTTTCCCTTAGGAAGAACCCTAATACCCGGCTGATTTACCTTCCTAGGGTTACTGTTAGGCTTAGGCCTAGGACTTTTAAAACCAGGAAGCCCTGGGCTCCAGGCACACTGCAGCTGCAAAAGGCATCCCAAGGAGAGCGCAAAAGTGACGCAACTTGGCTGCCACCACTGATATTTCCATGAGACCATCCCGAACCATAGGCTGATTTTCCTTCCTAGGGTTAAGGTTTGAGTTACGCCTAGGGTAAGGGTTCTATTAACCAGAAAGCCCTGAGTTCCAAGAACACAGCAGCTGCGAAGGACTAGCCAAGAAGAGCGCAAAAGTACCACAACATGCCTGCCTCCACAGCTTTTTCCTTGGGGACATGCCTAATTCCTGGCTGATTTGCCTTTCTCGTCTTAGGGTTGCGGTTCGGCCTAGGGCTAGGATTTTTAAAAGCAGGAAGCCCTGAGTTCCAGGCACACTGGAGCTGTGAAAGTCATCCAAAAGGGAGTGCAAAAGTGCCACAACATGGCTGCTTTCACGGCTTTTTCCTTGGCAAGAAGCCTAACACCAGGCTGATTTACTTTCCCAGGGTTACTGTTAGGCTTAGGCCTAGGGCTAGGATTTTTGAAACTAGGAAGCCCTTAGCTCCAGGCACACTGCAGCTGTTCAAGGCATCCCAAGGGGAGTACAAAAGTGCAACAACATGGCAGCTTTCACAGCTTTTTCCTTGGCACCATCCCTATACCTAGGCTGATTTATCTGCCTAGGGTTAGGGTTAGGGTTCAGCCTAGGGCTTGGATTTCTTTAACCAGGAAGCCCTGAGTTCCAGGCTTACTTCATCTGCCAAAGGCATCCCAAAGGGAGTGCAGAAGTGCCACAACATGGCTGCTTTCACGGCTTTTTCCTTGGCAAGAAACCTAACATCAGGCTGATTTACTTTCCCAGGGTTACTGTTAGGCTTAGGCCTAGGGCTAGGATTTTTGAAACTAGGAAGCCCTTAGCTCCAGGCACACTGCAGCTGTTCAAGGCATCCCAAGGGGACTACAAAAGTGCAACAACATGGCAGCTTTCACAGCTTTTTCCTTGGCACCATCCCTATACCTGGGCTGATTTATCTGCCTAGGGTTAGGGTTAGGGTTCAGCCTAGGGCTTGAATTTTTTTTAACCAGGAAGCCCTGAGTTCCAGGCTTACTTCATCTGCCAAAGGCATCCCAAAGGGAGTGCAGAAGTGCCACAACATGGCTGCTTTCACGGCTTTTCCCTTAGGAAGAACCCTAATACCCGGCTGATTTACCTTCCTAGGGTTACTGTTAGGCTTAGGCCTAGGACTTTTAAAACCAGGAAGCCCTGGGCTCCAGGCACACTGCAGCTGTGAAAGGCATCCAAAGGGCAGCGCAAAAGTGACGCAACTTGGCTGCCACCACTGATATTTCCATGAGACCATCCCGAACCATAGGCTGATTTTCCTTCCTAGGGTTAAGGTTTGAGTTACGCCTAGGGTAAGGGTTCTATTAACCAGAAAGCCCTGAGTTCCAAGAACACAGCAGCTGCGAAGGACTAGCCAAGAAGAGCGCAAAAGTACCACAACATGCCTGCCTCCACAGCTTTTTCCTTGGGGACATGCCTAATTCCTGGCTGATTTGCCTTTCTCGTCTTAGGGTTGGGGTTCGGCCTAGGGCTAGGATTTTTAAAATCAGGAAGCCCTGAGTTCCAGGCACACTGGAGCTGTGAAAGGCATCCAAAAGGGAGTGCAAAAGTGCCACAACATGGCTGCTTTCACGGCTTTTTCCTTGGCAAGAAGCCTAATATCAGGCTGACATACTTTCCCAGGGTTACTGTTAGGCTTAGGCCTAGGGCTAGGATTTTTGAAACTAGGAAGCCCTTAGCTCCAGGCACACTGCAGCTGTTCAAGGCATCCCAAGGGGAGTACAAAAGTGCAACAACATGGCAGCTTTCACAGCTTTTTCCTTGGCACCATCCCTATACCTAGGCTGATTTATCTGCCTAGGGTTAGGGTTAGGGTTCAGCCTAGGGCTTGGATTTCTTTAACCAGGAAGCCCTGAGTTCCAGGCTTACTTCATCTGCCAAAGGCATCCCAAAGGGAGTGCAGAAGTGCCACAACATGGCTGCTTTCACGGCTTTTCCCTTAGGAAGAACCCTAATACCCGGCTGATTTACCTTCCTAGGGTTACTGTTAGGCTTAGGCCTAGGACTTTTAAAACCAGGAAGCCCTGGGCTCCAGGCACACTGCAGCTGCAAAAGGCATCCCAAGGAGAGCGCAAAAGTGACGCAACTTGGCTGCCACCACTGATATTTCCATGAGACCATCCCGAACCATAGGCTGATTTTCCTTCCTAGGGTTAAGGTTTGAGTTACGCCTAGGGTAAGGGTTCTATTAACCAGAAAGCCCTGAGTTCCAAGAACACAGCAGCTGCGAAGGACTAGCCAAGAAGAGCGCAAAAGTACCACAACATGCCTGCCTCCACAGCTTTTTCCTTGGGGACATGCCTAATTCCTGGCTGATTTGCCTTTCTCGTCTTAGGGTTGCGGTTCGGCCTAGGGCTAGGATTTTTAAAAGCAGGAAGCCCTGAGTTCCAGGCACACTGGAGCTGTGAAAGTCATCCAAAAGGGAGTGCAAAAGTGCCACAACATGGCTGCTTTCACGGCTTTTTCCTTGGCAAGAAGCCTAACACCAGGCTGATTTACTTTCCCAGGGTTACTGTTAGGCTTAGGCCTAGGGCTAGGATTTTTGAAACTAGGAAGCCCTTAGCTCCAGGCACACTGCAGCTGTTCAAGGCATCCCAAGGGGAGTACAAAAGTGCAACAACATGGCAGCTTTCACAGCTTTTTCCTTGGCACCATCCCTATACCTAGGCTGATTTATCTGCCTAGGGTTAGGGTTAGGGTTCAGCCTAGGGCTTGGATTTCTTTAACCAGGAAGCCCTGAGTTCCAGGCTTACTTCATCTGCCAAAGGCATCCCAAAGGGAGTGCAGAAGTGCCACAACATGGCTGCTTTCACGGCTTTTTCCTTGGCAAGAAACCTAACATCAGGCTGATTTACTTTCCCAGGGTTACTGTTAGGCTTAGGCCTAGGGCTAGGATTTTTGAAACTAGGAAGCCCTTAGCTCCAGGCACACTGCAGCTGTTCAAGGCATCCCAAGGGGACTACAAAAGTGCAACAACATGGCAGCTTTCACAGCTTTTTCCTTGGCACCATCCCTATACCTGGGCTGATTTATCTGCCTAGGGTTAGGGTTAGGGTTCAGCCTAGGGCTTGAATTTTTTTTACCAGGAAGCCCTGAGTTCCAGGCTTACTTCATCTGCCAAAGGCATCCCAAAGGGAGTGCAGAAGTGCCACAACATGGCTGCTTTCACGGCTTTTCCCTTAGGAAGAACCCTAATACCCGGCTGATTTACCTTCCTAGGGTTACTGTTAGGCTTAGGCCTAGGACTTTTAAAACCAGGAAGCCCTGGGCTCCAGGCACACTGCAGCTGCGAAAGGCATCCAAAGGGGAGCGCAAAAGTGACGCAACTTGGCTGCCACCACTGATATTTCCATGAGACCATCCCGAACCATAGGCTGATTTTCCTTCCTAGGGTTAAGGTTTGAGTTACGCCTAGGGTAAGGGTTCTATTAACCAGAAAGCCCTGAGTTCCAAGAACACAGCAGCTGCGAAGGACTAGCCAAGAAGAGCGCAAAAGTACCACAACATGCCTGCCTCCACAGCTTTTTCCTTGGGGACATGCCTAATTCCTGGCTGATTTGCCTTTCTCGTCTTAGGGTTGGGGTTCGGCCTAGGGCTAGGATTTTTAAAAGCAGGAAGCCCTGAGTTCCAGGCACACTGGAGCTGTGAAAGGCATCCAAAAGGGAGTGCAAAAGTGCCACAACATGGCTGCTTTCACGGCTTTTTCCTTGGCAAGACGCCTAACACCAGGCTGACTTACCTTCCCAGGGTTACTATTAGGCTTAGGCCTAGGGCTAGGATTTTTAAAACTAGGAAGCCCTTAGCTCCAGGCACACTGCAGCTGTTCAAGGCATCCCAAGGGGAGTACAAAAGTGCAACAACATGGCAGCTTTCACAGCTTTTTCCTTGGCACCATCCCTATACCTAGGCTGATTTATCTGCCTAGGGTTAGGGTTAGGGTTCAGCCTAGGGCTTGAATTTCTTTAACCAGGAAGCCCTGAGTTCCAGGCTTACTTCATCTGCCAAAGGCATCCCAAAGGGAGTGCAGAAGTGCCACAACATGGCTGCTTTCACGGCTTTTCCCTTAGGAAGAACCCTAATACGCGGCTGATTTACCTTCCTAGGGTTACTGTTAGGCTTAGGCCTAGGACTTTTAAAACCAGGAAGCCCTGGGCTCCAGGCACACTGCAGCTGCAAAAGGCATCCCAAGGGGAGCGCAAAAGTGACGCAACTTGGCTGCCACCACTGATATTTCCATGAGACCATCCCGAACCATAGGTTGATTTTCCTTCCTAGGGTTAAGGTTTGAGTTACGCCTAGGGTAAGGGTCTATTAACCAGAAAGCCCTGAGTTCCAAGAACACAGCAGCTGCGAAGGACTAGCCAAGAAGAGCGCAAAAGTACCACAACATGCCTGCCTCCACAGCTTTTTCCTTGGGGACATGCCTAATTCCTGGCTGATTTGCCTTTCTCGTCTTAGGGTTGCGGTTCGGCCTAGGGCCAGGATTTTTAAAAGCAGGAAGCCCTGAGTTCCAGGCACACTGCAGCTGTGAAAGGCATCCAAAAGGGAGTGCAAAAGTGCCACAACATGGCTGCTTTCACGGCTTTTTCCTTGGCAAGAAGCCTAACACCAGGCTGATTTACTTTCCCAGGGTTACTGTTAGGCTTAGGCCTAGGGCTAGGATTTTTGAAACTAGGAAGCCCTTAGCTCCAGGCACACTGCAGCTGTTCAAGGCATCCCAAGGGGAGTACAAAAGTGCAACAACATGGCAGCTTTCACAGCTTTTTCCTTGGCACCATCCCTATACCTAGGCTGATTTATCTGCCTAGGGTTAGGGTTAGGGTTCAGCCTAGGGCTTGGATTTCTTTAACCAGGAAGCCCTGAGTTCCAGGCTTACTTCATCTGCCAAAGGCATCCCAAAGGGAGTGCAGAAGTGCCACAACATGGCTGCTTTCACGGCTTTTTCCTTGGCAAGAAGCCTAACATCAGGCTGATTTACTTTCCCAGGGTTACTGTTAGGCTTAGGCCTAGGGCTAGGATTTTTGAAACTAGGAAGCCCTTAGCTCCAGGCACACTGCAGCTGTTCAAGGCATCCCAAGGGGACTACAAAAGTGCAACAACATGGCTGCTTTCACGGCTTTTCCCTTAGGAAGAACCCTAATACCCGGCTGATTTACCTTCCTAGGGTTACTGTTAGGCTTAGGCCTAGGACTTTTAAAACCAGGAAGCCCTGGGCTCCAGGCACACTGCAGCTGCGAAAGGCATCCCAAGGGGAGCGCAAAAGTGACGCAACTTGGCTGCCACCACTGATATTTCCATGAGACCATCCCGAACCATAGGTTGATTTTCCTTCCTAGGGTTAAGGTTTGAGTTACGCCTAGGGTAAGGGTTCTATTAACCAGAAAGCCCTGAGTTCCAAGAACACAGCAGCTGCGAAGGACTAGCCAAGAAGAGCGCAAAAGTACCACAACATGCCTGCCTCCACAGCTTTTTCCTTGGGGACATGCCTAATTCCTGGCTGATTTGCCTTTCTCGTCTTAGGGTTGGGGTTCGGCCTAGGGCTAGGATTTTTAAAAGCAGGAAGCCCTGAGTTCCAGGCACACTGGAGCTGTGAAAGGCATCCAAAAGGGAGTGCAAAAGTGCCACAACATGGCTGCTTTCACGGCTTTTTCCTTGGCAAGAAGCCTAACACCAGGCTGATTTGCCTTCCCAGGGTTACTGTTAGGCTTAGGCCTAGGGCTAGGATTTTTAAAACTAGGAAGCCCTGGGCTCCAGGCACACTGCAGCTGTTCAAGGCATCCCAAGGGGAGTACAAAAGTGCAACAACATGGCAGATTTCACAGCTTTTTCCTTGGCACCATCCCTATACCTAGGCTGATTTATCTGCCTAGGGTTAGGGTTAGGGTTCAGCCTAGGGCTTGAATTTTTTTTAACCAGGAAGCCCTGAGTTCCAGGCTTACTTCATCTGCCAAAGGCATCCCAAAGGGAGTGCAGAAGTGCCACAACATGGCTGCTTTCACGGCTTTTCCCTTAGGAAGAACCCTAATACCCGGCTGATTTACCTTCCTAGGGTTACTGTTAGGCTTAGGCCTAGGACTTTTAAAACCAGGAAGCCCTGGGCTCCAGGCACACTGCAGCTGTGAAAGGCATCCCAAGGGCAGCGCAAAAGTGACGCAACTTGGCTGCCACCACTGATATTTCCATGAGACCATCCCGAACCATAGGTTGATTTTCCTTCCTAGGGTTAAGGTTTGAGTTACGCCTAGGGTAAGGGTTCTATTAACCAGAAAGCCCTGAGTTCCAAGAACACAGCAGCTGCGAAGGACTAGCCAAGAAGAGCGCAAAAGTACCACAACATGCCTGCCTCCACAGCTTTTTCCTTGGGGACATGCCTAATTCCTGGCTGATTTGCCTTTCTCGTCTTAGGGTTGGGGTCCGGCCTAGGGCTAGGATTTTTAAAATCAGGAAGCCCTGAGTTCCAGGCACACTGGAGCTGTGAAAGGCATCCAAAAGGGAGTGCAAAAGTGCCACAACATGGCTGCTTTCACGGCTTTTTCCTTGGCAAGAAGCCTAATATCAGGCTGACATACTTTCCCAGGGTTACTGTTAGGCTTAGGCCTAGGGCTAGGATTTTTGAAACTAGGAAGCCCTTAGCTCCAGGCACACTGCAGCTGTTCAAGGCATCCCAAGGGGAGTACAAAAGTGCAACAACATGGCAGCTTTCACAGCTTTTTCCTTGGCACCATCCCTATACCTAGGCTGATTTATCTGCCTAGGGTTAGGGTTAGGGTTCAGCCTAGGGCTTGGATTTCTTTAACCAGGAAGCCCTGAGTTCCAGGCTTACTTCAGCTGCCAAAGGCATCCCAAAGGGAGTGCAGAAGTGCCACAACATGGCTGCTTTCACGGCTTGTTCCTTGGCAAGACGCCTAACACCAGGCTGACTTACCTTCCCAGGGTTACTATTAGGCTTAGGCCTAGGGCTAGGATTTTTAAAACTAGGAAGCCCTTAGCTCCAGGCACACTGCAGCTGTTCAAGGCATCCCAAGGGGAGTACAAAAGTGCAACAACATGGCAGCTTTCACAGCTTTTTCCTTGGCACCATCCCTATACCTAGGCTGATTTATCTGCCTAGGGTTAGGGTTAGGGTTCAGCCTAGGGCTTGAATTTCTTTAACCAGGAAGCCCTGAGTTCCAGGCTTACTTCATCTGCCAAAGGCATCCCAAAGGGAGTGCAGAAGTGCCACAACATGGCTGCTTTCACGGCTTTTCCCTTAGGAAGAACCCTAATACCCGGCTGATTTACCTTCCTAGGGTTACTGTTAGGCTTAGGCCTAGGACTTTTAAAACCAGGAAGCCCTGGGCTCCAGGCACACTGCAGCTGCAAAAGGCATCCCAAGGGGAGCGCAAAAGTGACGCAACTTGGCTGCCACCACTGATATTTCCATGAGACCATCCCGAACCATAGGTTGATTTTCCTTCCTAGGGTTAAGGTTTGAGTTACGCCTAGGGTAAGGGTCTATTAACCAGAAAGCCCTGAGTTCCAAGAACACAGCAGCTGCGAAGGACTACCCAAGAAGAGCGCAAAAGTACCACAACATGCCTGCCTCCACAGCTTTTTCCTTGGGGACATGCCTAATTCCTGGCTGATTTGCCTTTCTCGTCTTAGGGTTGCGGTTCGGCCTAGGGCCAGGATTTTTAAAAGCAGGAAGCCTTTAGTTCCAGGCACACTGCAGCTGTGAAAGGCATCCAAAAGGGAGTGCAAAAGTGCCACAACATGGCTGCTTTCACGGCTTTTTCCTTGGCAAGAAGCCTAACACCAGGCTGATTTACTTTCCCAGGGTTACTGTTAGGCTTAGGCCTAGGGCTAGGATTTTTGAAACTAGGAGGCCCTTAGCTCCAGGCACACTGCAGCTGTTCAAGGCATCCCAAGGGGAGTACAAAAGTGCAACAACATGGCAGCTTTCACAGCTTTTTCCTTGGCAAGAAGCCTAACACCAGGCTGATTTACTTTCCCAGGGTTACTGTTAGGCTTAGGCCTAGGGCTAGGATTTTTGAAACTAGGAAGCCCTGGGCTCCAGGCACACTGCAGCTGTTCAAGGCATCCCAAGGGGAGTACAAAAGTGCAACAACATGGCAGCTTTCACAGCTTTTTCCTTGGCACCATCCCTATACCTAGGCTGATTTATCTGCCTAGGGTTAGGGTTAGGGTTCAGCCTAGGGCTTGGATTTCTTTAACCAGGAAGCCCTGAGTTCCAGGCTTACTTCATCTGCCAAAGGCATCCCAAAGGGGGTGCAGAAGTGCCACAACATGGCTGCTTTCACGGCTTTTTCCTTGGCAAGAAGCCTAACATCAGGCTGATTTACCTTCCCAGGGTTACTGTTAGGCTTAGGCCTAGTGCTAGGATTTTTGAAACTAGGAAGCCCTTAGCTCCAGGCACACTGCAGCTGTTCAAGGCATCCCAAGGGGACTACAAAAGTGCAACAACATGGCTGCTTTCACGGCTTTTCCCTTAGGAAGAACCCTAATACCCGGCTGATTTACCTTCCTAGGGTTACTGTTAGGCTTAGGCCTAGGACTTTTAAAACCAGGAAGCCCTGGGCTCCAGGCACACTGCAGCTGCGAAAGGCATCCCAAGGGGAGCGCAAAAGTGACGCAACTTGGCTGCCACCACTGATATTTCCATGAGACCATCCCGAACCATAGGTTGATTTTCCTTCCTAGGGTTAAGGTTTGAGTTACGCCTAGGGTAAGGGTTCTATTAACCAGAAAGCCCTGAGTTCCAAGAACACAGCAGCTGCGAAGGACTACCCAAGAAGAGCGCAAAAGTACCACAACATGCCTTCCTCCACAGCTTTTTCCTTGGGGACATGCCTAATTCCTGGCTGATTTGCCTTTCTCTTCTTAGGGTTGCGGTTCGGCCTAGGGCCAGGATTTTTAAAAGCAGGAAGCCCTGAGTTCCAGGCACACTGCAGCTGTGAAAGGCATCCAAAAGGGAGTGCAAAAGTGCCACAACATGGCTGCTTTCACGGCTTTTTCCTTGGCAAGAAGCCTAACACCAGGCTGATTTACTTTCCCAGGGTTACTGTTAGGCTTAGGCCTAGGGCTAGGATTTTTGAAACTAGGAGGCCCTTAGCTCCAGGCACACTGCAGCTGTTCAAGGCATCCCAAGGGGAGTACAAAAGTGCAACAACATGGCAGCTTTCACAGCTTTTTCCTTGGCAAGAAGCCTAACACCAGGCTGATTTACTTTCCCAGGGTTACTGTTAGGCTTAGGCCTAGGGCTAGGATTTTTGAAACTAGGAAGCCCTTAGCTCCAGGCACACTGCAGCTGTTCAAGGCATCCCAAGGGGAGTACAAAAGTGCAACAACATGGCAGCTTTCACAGCTTTTTCCTTGGCACCATCCCTATACCTAGGCTGATTTATCTGCCTAGGGTTAGGGTTAGGGTTCAGCCTAGGGCTTGGATTTCTTTAACCAGGAAGCCCTGAGTTCCAGGCTTACTTCATCTGCCAAAGGCATCCCAAAGGGGGTGCAGAAGTGCCACAACATGGCTGCTTTCACGGCTTTTTCCTTGGCAAGAAGCCTAACATCAGGCTGATTTACCTTCCCAGGGTTACTGTTAGGCTTAGGCCTAGGGCTAGGATTTTTGAAACTAGGAAGCCCTTAGCTCCAGGCACACTGCAGCTGTTCAAGGCATCCCAAGGGGACTACAAAAGTGCAACAACATGGCTGCTTTCACGGCTTTTCCCTTAGGAAGAACCGTAATACCCGGCTGATTTACCTTCCTAGGGTTACTGTTAGGCTTAGGCCTAGGACTTTTAAAACCAGGAAGCCCTGGGCTCCAGGCACACTGCAGCTGCGAAAGGCATCCCAAGGGGAGCGCAAAAGTGACGCAACTTGGCTGCCACCACTGATATTTCCATGAGACCATCCCGAACCATAGGTTGATTTTCCTTCCTAGGGTTAAGGTTTGAGTTACGCCTAGGGTAAGGGTTCTATTAACCAGAAAGCCCTGAGTTCCAAGAACACAGCAGCTGCGAAGGACTAGCCAAGAAGAGCGCAAAAGTACCACAACATGCCTGCCTCCACAGCTTTTTCCTTGGGGACATGCCTAATTCCTGGCTGATTTGCCTTTCTCGTCTTAGGGTTGGGGTTCGGCCTAGGGCTAGGATTTTTAAAAGCAGGAAGCCCTGAGTTCCAGGCACACTGGAGCTGTGAAAGGCATCCAAAAGGGAGTGCAAAAGTGCCACAACATGGCTGCTTTCACGGCTTTTTCCTTGGCAAGAAACCTAACATCAGGCTGATTTACTTTCCCAGGGTTACTGTTAGGCTTAGGCCTAGGGCTAGGATTTTTGAAACTAGGAAGCCCTGGGCTCCAGGCACACTGCAGCTGTTCAAGGCATCCCAAGGGGAGTACAAAAGTGCAACAACATGGCAGCTTTCACAGCTTTTTCCTTGGCACCATCCCTATACCTGGGCTGATTTATCTGCCTAGGGTTAGGGTTAGGGTTCAGCCTAGGGCTTGGATTTCTTTAACCAGGAAGCCCTGAGTTCCAGGCTTACTTCATCTGCCAAAGGCATCCCAAAGGGAGTGCAGAAGTGCCACAACATGGCTGCTTTCACGGCTTTTCCCTTAGGAAGAACCCTAATACCCGGCTGATTTACCTTCCTAGGGTTACTGTTAGGCTTAGGCCTAGGACTTTTAAAACCAGGAAGCCCTGGGCTCCAGGCACACTGCAGCTGCAAAAGGCATCCCAAGGAGAGCGCAAAAGTGACGCAACTTGGCTGCCACCACTGATATTTCCATGAGACCATCCCGAACCATAGGCTGATTTTCCTTCCTAGGGTTAAGGTTTGAGTTACGCCTAGGGTAAGGGTTCTATTAACCAGAAAGCCCTGAGTTCCAAGAACACAGCAGCTGCGAAGGACTAGCCAAGAAGAGCGCAAAAGTACCACAACATGCCTGCCTCCACAGCTTTTTCCTTGTGGACATGCCTAATTCCTGGCTGATTTGCCTTTCTCGTCTTAGGGTTGGGGTTCGGCCTAGGGCTAGGATTTTTAAAAGCAGGAAGCCCTGAGTTCCAGGCACACTGGAGCTGTGAAAGGCATCCAAAAGGGAGTGCAAAAGTGCCACAACATGGCTGCTTTCACGGCTTTTTCCTTGGCAAGAAGCCTAACACCAGGCTGATTTACTTTCCCAGGGTTACTGTTAGGCTTAGGCCTAGGGCTAGGATTTTTGAAACTAGGAAGCCCTTAGCTCCAGGCACACTGCAGCTGTTCAAGGCATCCCAAGGGGAGTACAAACGTGCAACAACATGGCAGCTTTCACAGCTTTTTCCTTGGCACCATCCCTATACCTAGGCTGATTTATCTGCCTAGGGTTAGGGTTAGGGTTCAGCCTAGGGCTTGGATTTCTTTAACCAGGAAGCCCTGAGTTCCAGGCTTACTTCATCTGCCAAAGGCATCCCAAAGGGAGTGCAGAAGTGCCACAACATGGCTGCTTTCACGGCTTTTTCCTTGGCAAGAAGCCTAACATCAGGCTGATTTACTTTCCCAGGGTTACTGTTAGGCTTAGGCCTAGGGCTAGGATTTTTGAAACTAGGAAGCCCTTAGCTCCAGGCACACTGCAGCTGTTCAAGGCATCCCAAGGGGAGTACAATAGTGCAACAACATGGCAGCTTTCACATCTTTTTCCTTGGCACCATCCCTATACCTAGGCTGATTTATCTGCCTAGGGTTAGGGTTAGGGTTCAGCCTAGGGCTTGAATTTCTTTAACCAGGAAGCCCTGAGTTCCAGGCTTACTTCATCTGCCAAAGGCATCCCAAAGGGAGTGCAGAAGTGCCACAACATGGCTGCTTTCACGGCTTTTCCCTTAGGAAGAACCCTAATACCCGGCTGATTTACCTTCCTAGGGTTACTGTTAGGCTTAGGCCTAGGACTTTTAAAACCAGGAAGCCCTGGGCTCCAGGCACACTGCAGCTGCGAAAGGCATCCAAAGGGGAGCGCAAAAGTGACGCAACTTGGCTGCCACCACTGATATTTCCATGAGACCATTCCTAACCATAGGCTGATTTTCCTTCCTAGGGTTAAGGTTTGAGTTACGCCTAGGGTAAGGGTTCTATTAACCAGAAAGCCCTGAGTTCCAAGAACACAGCAGCTGCGAAGGACTAGCCAAGAAGAGCGCAAAAGTACCACAACATGCCTGCCTCCACAGCTTTTTCCTTGGGGACATGCCTAATTCCTGGCTGATTTGCCTTTCTCGTCATAGGGTTGGGGTTCGGCCTAGGGCTAGGATTTTTAAAAGCAGGAAGCCCTGAGTTCCAGGCACACTGGAGCTGTGAAAGGCATCCAAAAGGGAGTGCAAAAGTGCCACAACATGGCTGCTTTCACGGCTTGTTCCTTGGCAAGACGCCTAACACCAGGCTGACTTACCTTCCCAGGGTTACTATTAGGCTTAGGCCTAGGGCTAGGATTTTTAAAACTAGGAAGCCCTTAGCTCCAGGCACACTGCAGCTGTTCAAGGCATCCCAAGGGGAGTACAAAAGTGCAACAACATGGCAGCTTTCACAGCTTTTTCCTTGGCACCATCCCTATACCTAGGCTGATTTATCTGCCTAGGGTTAGGGTTAGGGTTCAGCCTAGGGCTTGAATTTTTTTTAACCAGGAAGCCCTGAGTTCCAGGCTTACTTCATCTGCCAAAGGCATCCCAAAGGGAGTGCAGAAGTGCCACAACATGGCTGCTTTCACGGCTTTTCCCTTAGGAAGAACCCGAATACCAGGCTGATTTACCTTCCTAGGGTTACTGTTAGGCTTAGGCCTAGGACTTTTAAAACCAGGAAGCCCTGGGCTCCAGGCACACTGCAGCTGTGAAAGGCAGGCATCCCAAGGGGAGCGCAAAAGTGACGCAACTTGGCTGCCACCACTGATATTTCCATGAGACCATCCCGAACCATAGGATGATTTTCCTTCCTAGGGTTAAGGTTTGAGTTACGCCTAGGGTAAGGGTTCTATTAACCAGAAAGCCCTGAGTTCCAAGAACACAGCAGCTGCGAAGGACTAGCCAAGAAGAGCGCAAAAGTACCACAACATGCCTGCCTCCACAGCTTTTTCCTTGGGGACATGCCTAATTCCTGGCTGATTTGCCTTTCTCGTCTTAGGGTTGGGGTTCGGCCTAGGGCTAGGATTTTTAAAATCAGGAAGCCCTGAGTTCCAGGCACACTGGAGCTGTGAAAGGCATCTAAAAGGGAGTGCAAAAGTGCCACAACATGGCTGCTTTCACGGCTTTTTCCTTGGCAAGTAGCCTAACATCAGGCTGATTTACTTTCCCAGGGTTACTGTTAGGCTTAGGCCTAGGGCTAGGATTTTTGAAACTAGGAAGCCCTTAGCTCCAGGCACACTGCAGCTGTTCAAGGCATCCCAAGGGGAGTACAAAAGTGCAACAACATGGCAGCTTTCACAGCTTTTTCCTTGGCACCATCCCTATACCTAGGCTGATTTATCTGCCTAGGGTTAGGGTTAGGGTTCAGCCTAGGGCTTGGATTTCTTTAACCAGGAAGCCCTGAGTTCCAGGCTTATTTCATCTGCCAAAGGCATCCCAAAGGGAGTGCAGAAGTGCCACAACATGGCTGCTTTCACGGCTTTTTCCTTGGCAAGAAGCCTAACATCAGGCTGATTTACTTTCCCAGGGTTACTGTTAGGCTTAGGCCTAGGGCTAGGATTTTTGAAACTAGGAAGCCCTTAGCTCCAGGCACACTGCAGCTGTTCAAGGCATCCCAAGGGGAGTACAAAAGTGCAACAACATGGCAGCTTTCACAGCTTTTTCCTTGGCACCATCCCTATACCTGGGCTGATTTATCTGCCTAGGGTTAGGGTTAGGGTTCAGCCTAGGGCTTGAATTTTTTTTACCAGGAAGCCCTGAGTTCCAGGCTTACTTCATCTGCCAAAGGCATCCCAAAGGGAGTGCAGAAGTGCCACAACATGGCTGCTTTCACGGCTTTTCCCTTAGGAAGAACCCTAATACCCGGCTGATTTACCTTCCTAGGGTTACTGTTAGGCTTAGGCCTAGGACTTTTAAAACCAGGAAGCCCTGGGCTCCAGGCACACTGCAGCTGCGAAAGGCATCCCAAGGGGAGCGCAAAAGTGACGCAACTTGGCTGCCACCACTGATATTTCCATGAGACCATCCCGAACCATAGGTTGATTTTCCTTCCTAGGGTTAAGGTTTGAGTTACGCCTAGGGTAAGGGTTCTATTAACCAGAAAGCCCTGAGTTCCAAGAACACAGCAGCTGCGAAGGACTAGCCAAGAAGAGCGCAAAAGTACCACAACATGCCTGCCTCCACAGCTTTTTCCTTGGGGACATGCCTAATTCCTGGCTGATTTGCCTTTCTCGTCTTAGGGTTGCGGTTCGGCCTAGGGCTAGGATTTTTAAAAGCAGGAAGCCCTGAGTTCCAGGCACACTGGAGCTGTGAAAGGCATCCAAAAGGGATTGCAAAAGTGCCACAACATGGCTGCTTTCACGGCTTTTTCCTTGGCAAGACGCCTAACACCAGGCTGACTTACCTTCCCAGGGTTACTATTAGGCTTAAGCCTAGGGCTACGATTTTTAAAACTAGGAAGCCCTTAGCTCCAGGCACACTGCAGCTGTTCAAGGCATCCCAAGGGGAGTACAAAAGTGCAACAACATGGCAGCTTTCACAGCTTTTTCCTTGGCACCATCCCTATACCTAGGCTGATTTATCTGCCTAGGGTTAGGGTTAGGGTTCAGCCTAGGGCTTGAATTTCTTTAACCAGGAAGCCCTGAGTTCCAGGCTTACTTCATCTGCCAAAGGCATCCCAAAGGGAGTGCAGAAGTGCCACAACATGGCTGCTTTCACGGCTTTTCCCTTAGGAAGAACCCTAATACCCGGCTGATTTACCTTCCTAGGGTTACTGTTAGGCTTAGGCCTAGGACTTTTAAAACCAGGAAGCCCTGGGCTCCAGGCACACTGCAGCTGCAAAAGGCATCCCAAGGGGAGCGCAAAAGTGACGCAACTTGGCTGCCACCACTGATATTTCCATGAGACCATCCCGAACCATAGGTTGATTTTCCTTCCTAGGGTTAAGGTTTGAGTTACGCCTAGGGTAAGGGTCTATTAACCAGAAAGCCCTGAGTTCCAAGAACACAGCAGCTGCGAAGGACTAGCCAAGAAGAGCGCAAAAGTACCACAACATGCCTGCCTCCACAGCTTTTTCCTTGGGGACATGCCTAATTCCTGGCTGATTTGCCTTTCTCGTCTTAGGGTTGGGGTTCGGCCTAGGGCTAGGATTTTTAAAAGCAGGAAGCCCTGAGTTCCAGGCACACTGCAGCTGTGAAAGGCATCCAAAAGGGAGTGCAAAAGTGCCACAACATGGCTGCTTTCACGGCTTTTTCCTTGGCAAGAAGCCTAACACCAGGCTGACATACTTTCCCAGGGTTACTGTTAGGCTTAGGCCTAGGGCTAGGATTTTTGAAACTAGGAAGCCCTGGGCTCCAGGCACACTGCAGCTGTTCAAGGCATCCCAAGGGGAGTACAAAAGTGCAACAACATGGCAGCTTTCACAGCTTTTTCCTTGGCACCATCCCTATACCTAGGCTGATTTATCTGCCTAGGGTTAGGGTTAGGGTTCAGCCTAGGGCTTGGATTTCTTTAACCAGGAAGCCCTGAGTTCCAGGCTTACTTCATCTGCCAAAGGCATCCCAAAGGGAGTGCAGAAGTGCCACAACATGGCTGCTTTCACGGCTTTTCCCTTAGGAAGAACCCTAATACCCGGCTGATTTACCTTCCTAGGGTTACTGTTAGGCTTAGGCCTAGGACTTTTAAAACCAGGAAGCCCTGGGCTCCAGGCACACTGCAGCTGCGAAAGGCATCCCAAGGGGAGCGCAAAAGTGACGCAACTTGGCTGCCACCACTGATATTTCCATGAGACCATCCCGAACCATAGGCTGATTTTCCTTCCTAGGGTTAAGGTTTGAGTTACGCCTAGGGTAAGGGTTCTATTAACCAGAAAGCCCTGAGTTCCAAGAACACAGCAGCTGCGAAGGACTAGCCAAGAAGAGCGCAAAAGTACCACAACATGCCTGCCTCCACAGCTTTTTCCTTGGGGACATGCCTAATTCCTGGCTGATTTGCCTTTCTCGTCTTAGGGTTGGGGTTCGGCCTAGGGCTAGGATTTTTAAAATCAGGAAGCCCTGAGTTCCAGGCACACTGGAGCTGTGAAAGGCATCCAAAAGGGAGTGCAAAAGTGCCACAACATGGCTGTTTCACGGCTTTTTCCTTGGCAAGAAGCCTAACATCAGGCTGATTTACTTTCCCAGGGTTACTGTTAGGCTTAGGCCTAGGGCTAGGATTTTTGAAACTAGGAAGCCCTTAGCTCCAGGCACACTGCAGCTGTTCAAGGCATCCCAAGGGGAGTACAAAAGTGCAACAACATGGCAGCTTTCACAGCTTTTTCCTTGGCACCATCCCTATACCTAGGCTGATTTATCTGCCTAGGGTTAGGGTTAGGGTTCAGCCTAGGGCTTGGATTTCTTTAACCAGGAAGCCCTGAGTTCCAGGCTTACTTCATCTGCCAAAGGCATCCCAAAGGGAGTGCAGAAGTGCCACAACATGGCTGCTTTCACGGCTTTTTCCTTGGCAAGAAGCCTAACATCAGGCTGATTTACTTTCCCAGGGTTACTGTTAGGCTTAGGCCTAGGGCTAGGATTTTTGAAACTAGGAAGCCCTTAGCTCCAGGCACACTGCAGCTGTTCAAGGCATCCCAAGGGGAGTACAAAAGTGCAACAACATGGCAGCTTTCACAGCTTTTTCCTTGGCACCATCCCTATACCTGGGCTGATTTATCTGCCTAGGGTTAGGGTTAGGGTTCAGCCTAGGGCTTGAATTTTTTTTACCAGGAAGCCCTGAGTTCCAGGCTTACTTCATCTGCCAAAGGCATCCCAAAGGGAGTGCAGAAGTGCCACAACATGGCTGCTTTCACGGCTTTTCCCTTAGGAAGAACCCTAATACCCGGCTGATTTACCTTCCTAGGGTTACTGTTAGGCTTAGGCCTAGGACTTTTAAAACCAGGAAGCCCTGGGCCCCAGGCACACTGCAGCTGCAAAAGGCATCCCAAGGGGAGCGCAAAAGTGACGCAACTTGGCTGCCACCACTGATATTTCCATGAGACCATCCCGAACCATAGGTTGATTTTCCTTCCTAGGGTTAAGGTTTGAGTTACGCCTAGGGTAAGGGTTCTATTAACCAGAAAGCCCTGAGTTCCAAGAACACAGCAGCTGCGAAGGACTAGCCAAGAAGAGCGCAAAAGTACCACAACATGCCTGCCTCCACAGCTTTTTCCTTGGGGACATGCCTAATTCCTGGCTGATTTGCCTTTCTCGTCATAGGGTTGGGGTTCGGCCTAGGGCTAGGATTTTTAAAAGCAGGAAGCCCTGAGTTCCAGGCACACTGGAGCTGTGAAAGGCATCCAAAAGGGATTGCAAAAGTGCCACAACATGGCTGCTTTCACGGCTTTTTCCTTGGCAAGACGCCTAACACCAGGCTGACTTACCTTCCCAGGGTTACTATTAGGCTTAAGCCTAGGGCTACGATTTTTAAAACTAGGAAGCCCTTAGCTCCAGGCACACTGCAGCTGTTCAAGGCATCCCAAGGGGAGTACAAAAGTGCAACAACATGGCAGCTTTCACAGCTTTTTCCTTGGCACCATCCCTATACCTAGGCTGATTTATCTGCCTAGGGTTAGGGTTAGGGTTCAGCCTAGGGCTTGGATTTCTTTAACCAGGAAGCCCTGAGTTCCAGGCTTACTTCATCTGCCAAAGGCATCCCAAAGGGAGTGCAGAAGTGCCACAACATGGCTGCTTTCACGGCTTTTCCCTTAGGAAGAACCCTAATACCCGGCTGATTTACCTTCCTAGGGTTACTGTTAGGCTTAGGCCTAGGACTTTTAAAACCAGGAAGCCCTGGGCTCCAGGCACACTGCAGCTGCAAAAGGCATCCCAAGGGGAGCGCAAAAGTGACGCAACTTGGCTGCCACCACTGATATTTCCATGAGACCATCCCGAACCATAGGTTGATTTTCCTTCCTAGGGTTAAGGTTTGAGTTACGCCTAGGGTAAGGGTCTATTAACCAGAAAGCCCTGAGTTCCAAGAACACAGCAGCTGCGAAGGACTAGCCAAGAAGAGCGCAAAAGTACCACAACATGCCTGCCTCCACAGCTTTTTCCTTGGGGACATGCCTAATTCCTGGCTGATTTGCCTTTCTCGTCTTAGGGTTGGGGTTCGGCCTAGGGCTAGGATTTTTAAAAGCAGGAAGCCCTGAGTTCCAGGCACACTGGAGCTGTGAAAGGCATCCAAAAGGGAGTGCAAAAGTGCCACAACATGGCTGCTTTCACGGCTTTTTCCTTGGCAAGAAGCCTAACACCAGGCTGATTTACTTTCCCAGGGTTACTGCTAGGCTTAGGCCTAGGGCTAGGATTTTTGAAACTAGGAAGCCCTGGGCTCCAGGCACACTGCAGCTGTTCAAGGCATCCCAAGGGGAGTACAAAAGTGCAACAACATGGCAGCTTTCACAGCTTTTTCCTTGGCACCATCCCTATACCTAGGCTGATTTATCTGCCTAGGGTTAGGGTTAGGGTTCAGCCTAGGGCTTGGATTTCTTTAACCAGGAAGCCCTGAGTTCCAGGCTTACTTCATCTGCCAAAGGCATCCCAAAGGGAGTGCAGAAGTGCCACAACATGGCTGCTTTCACGGCTTTTCCCTTAGGAAGAACCCTAATACCCGGCTGATTTACCTTCCTAGGGTTACTGTTAGGCTTAGGCCTAGGACTTTTAAAACCAGGAAGCCCTGGGCTCCAGGCACACTGCAGCTGAGAAAGGCATCCCAAGGGGAGCGCAAAAGTGACGCAACTTGGCTGCCACCACTGATATTTCCATGAGACCATCCCGAACCATAGGCTGATTTTCCTTCCTAGGGTTAAGGTTTGAGTTACGCCTAGGGTAAGGGTTCTATTAACCAGAAAGCCCTGAGTTCCAAGAACACAGCAGCTGCGAAGGACTAGCCAAGAAGAGCGCAAAAGTACCACAACATGCCTGCCTCCACAGCTTTTTCCTTGTGGACATGCCTAATTCCTGGCTGATTTGCCTTTCTCGTCTTAGGGTTGGGGTTCGGCCTAGGGCTAGGATTTTTAAAAGCAGGAAGCCCTGAGTTCCAGGCACACTGGAGCTGTGAAAGGCATCCAAAAGGGAGTGCAAAAGTGCCACAACATGGCTGCTTTCACGGCTTTTTCCTTGGCAAGAAGCCTAACACCAGGCTGATTTGCCTTCCCAGGGTTACTGTTAGGCTTAGGCCTAGGGCTAGGATTTTTAAAACTAGGAAGCCCTGGGCTCCAGGCACACTGCAGCTGTTCAAGGCATCCCAAGGGGAGTACAAAAGTGCAACAACATGGCAGCTTTCACAGCTTTTTCCTTGGCACCATCCCTATACCTAGGCTGATTTATCTGCCTAGGGTTAGGGTTACGGTTCAGCCTAGGGCTTGGATTTCTTTAACCAGGAAGCCCTGAGTTCCAGCCTTACTTCATCTGCCAAAGGCATCCCAAAGGGAGTGCAGAAGTGCCACAACATGGCTGCTTTCACGGCTTTTTCCTTGGCAAGAAGCCTAACATCAGGCTGATTTACTTTCCCAGGGTTACTGTTAGGCTTAGGCCTAGGGCTAGGATTTTTGAAACTAGGAAGCCCTTAGCTCCAGGCACACTGCAGCTGTTCAAGGCATCCCAAGGGGAGTACAATAGTGCAACAACATGGCAGCTTTCACAGCTTTTTCCTTGGCACCATCCCTATACCTGGGCTGATTTATCTGCCTAGGGTTAGGGTTAGGGTTCAGCCTAGGACTTGAATTTTTTTAACCAGGAAGCCCTGAGTTCCAGGCTTACTTCATCTGCCAAAGGCATCCCAAAGGGAGTGCAGAAGTGCCACAACATGGCTGCTTTCACGGCTTTTCCCTTAGGAAGAACCCTAATACCCGGCTGATTTACCTTCCTAGGGTTACTGTTAGGCTTAGGCCTAGGACTTTTAAAACCAGGAAGCCCTGGGCTCCAGGCACACTGCAGCTGCGAAAGGCATCCCAAGGGGAGCGCAAAAGTGACGCAACTTGGCTGCCACCGCTGATATTTCCATGAGACCATCCGGAACCATAGGCTGATTTTCCTTCCTAGGGTTAAGGTTTGAGTTACGCCTAGGGTAAGGGTTCTATTAACCAGAAAGCCCTGAGTTCCAAGAACACAGCAGCTGCGAAGGACTAGCCAAGAAGAGCGCAAAAGTACCACAACATGCCTGCCTCCACAGCTTTTTCCTTGGGGACATGCCTAATTCCTGGCTGATTTGCCTTTCTCGTCTTAGGGTTGCGGTTCGGCCTAGGGCTAGGATTTTTAAAATCAGGAAGCCCTGAGTTCCAGGCACACTGGAGCTGTGAAAGGCATCCAAAAGGGAGTGCAAAAGTGCCACAACATGGCTGCTTTCACGGCTTTTTCCTTGGCAAGAAGCCTAACACCAGGCTGATTTACTTTCCCAGGGTTACAGTTAGGCTTAGGCCTAGGGCTAGGATTTTTGAAACTAGGAGGCCCTTAGCTCCAGGCACACTGCAGCTGTTCAAGGCATCCCAAGGGGAGTACAAAAGTGCAACAACATGGCAGCTTTCACAGCTTTTTCCTTGGCACCATCCCTATACCTAGGCTGATTTATCTGCCTAGGGTTAGGGTTAGGGTTCAGCCTAGGGCTTGGATTTCTTTAACCAGGAAGCCCTGAGTTCCAGGCTTACTTCATCTGCCAAAGGCATCCCAAAGGGAGTGCAGAAGTGCCACAACATGGCTGCTTTCACGGCTTTTTCCTTGGCAAGAAGCCTAACATCAGGCTGATTTACCTTCCAAGGGTTACTGTTAGGCTTAGGCCTAGGGCTAGGATTTTTGAAACTAGGAAGCCCTTAGCTCCAGGCACACTGCAGCTGTTCAAGGCATCCCAAGGGGACTACAAAAGTGCAACAACATGGCAGCTTTCACAGCTTTTTCCTTGGCACCATCCCTATACCTGGGCTGATTTATCTGCCTAGGGTTAGGGTTAGGGTTCAGCCTAGGGCTTGAATTTTTTTTACCAGGAAGCCCTGAGTTCCAGGCTTACTTCATCTGCCAAAGGCATCCCAAAGGGAGTGCAGAAGTGCCACAACATGGCTGCTTTCACGGCTTTTTCCTTGGCAAGAAGCCTAACATCAGGCTGATTTACTTTCCCAGGGTTACTGTTAGGCTTAGGCCTAGGGCTAGGATTTTTGAAACTAGGAAGCCCTTAGCTCCAGGCACACTGCAGCTGTTCAAGGCATCCCAAGGGGAGTACAAAAGTGCAACAACATGGCAGCTTTCACAGCTTTTTCCTTGGCACCATCCCTATACCTGGGCTGATTTATCTGCCTAGGGTTAGGGTTAGGGTTCAGCCTAGGGCTTGAATTTTTTTTACCAGGAAGCCCTGAGTTCCAGGCTTACTTCATCTGCCAAAGGCATCCCAAAGGGAGTGCAGAAGTGCCACAACATGGCTGCTTTCACGGCTTTTCCCTTAGGAAGAACCCTAATACCCGGCTGATTTACCTTCCTAGGGTTACTGTTAGGCTTAGGCCTAGGACTTTTAAAACCAGGAAGCCCTGGGCTCCAGGCACACTGCAGCTGCGAAAGGCATCCCAAGGGGAGCGCAAAAGTGACGCAACTTGGCTGCCACCACTGATATTTCCATGAGACCATCCCGAACCATAGGTTGATTTTCCTTCCTAGGGTTAAGGTTTGAGTTACGCCTAGGGTAAGGGTTCTATTAACCAGAAAGCCCTGAGTTCCAAGAACACAGCAGCTGCGAAGGACTAGCCAAGAAGAGCGCAAAAGTACCACAACATGCCTGCCTCCACAGCTTTTTCCTTGGGGACATGCCTAATTCCTGGCTGATTTGCCTTTCTCGTCTTAGGGTTGCGGTTCGGCCTAGGGCTAGGATTTTTAAAAGCAGGAAGCCCTGAGTTCCAGGCACACTGGAGCTGTGAAAGGCATCCAAAAGGGATTGCAAAAGTGCCACAACATGGCTGCTTTCACGGCTTTTTCCTTGGCAAGACGCCTAACACCAGGCTGACTTACCTTCCCAGGGTTACTATTAGGCTTAAGCCTAGGGCTACGATTTTTAAAACTAGGAAGCCCTTAGCTCCAGGCACACTGCAGCTGTTCAAGGCATCCCAAGGGGAGTACAAAAGTGCAACAACATGGCAGCTTTCACAGCTTTTTCCTTGGCACCATCCCTATACCTAGGCTGATTTATCTGCCTAGGGTTAGGGTTAGGGTTCAGCCTAGGGCTTGAATTTCTTTAACCAGGAAGCCCTGAGTTCCAGGCTTACTTCATCTGCCAAAGGCATCCCAAAGGGAGTGCAGAAGTGCCACAACATGGCTGCTTTCACGGCTTTTCCCTTAGGAAGAACCCTAATACCCGGCTGATTTACCTTCCTAGGGTTACTGTTAGGCTTAGGCCTAGGACTTTTAAAACCAGGAAGCCCTGGGCTCCAGGCACACTGCAGCTGCAAAAGGCATCCCAAGGGGAGCGCAAAAGTGACGCAACTTGGCTGCCACCACTGATATTTCCATGAGACCATCCCGAACCATAGGTTGATTTTCCTTCCTAGGGTTAAGGTTTGAGTTACGCCTAGGGTATGGGTCTATTAACCAGAAAGCCCTGAGTTCCAAGAACACAGCAGCTGCGAAGGACTAGCCAAGAAGAGCGCAAAAGTACCACAACATGCCTGCCTCCACAGCTTTTTCCTTGGGGACATGCCTAATTCCTGGCTGATTTGCCTTTCTCGTCTTAGGGTTGGGGTTCGGCCTAGGGCTAGGATTTTTAAAAGCAGGAAGCCCTGAGTTCCAGGCACACTGGAGCTGTGAAAGGCATCCAAAAGGGAGTGCAAAAGTGCCACAACATGGCTGCTTTCACGGCTTTTTCCTTGGCAAGAAGCCTAACACCAGGCTGACATACTTTCCCAGGGTTACTGTTAGGCTTAGGCCTAGGGCTAGGATTTTTGAAACTAGGAAGCCCTGGGCTCCAGGCACACTGCAGCTGTTCAAGGCATCCCAAGGGGAGTACAAAAGTGCAACAACATGGCAGCTTTCACAGCTTTTTCCTTGGCACCATCCCTATACCTAGGCTGATTTATCTGCCTAGGGTTAGGGTTAGGGTTCAGCCTAGGGCTTGGATTTCTTTAACCAGGAAGCCCTGAGTTCCAGGCTTACTTCATCTGCCAAAGGCATCCCAAAGGGAGTGCAGAAGTGCCACAACATGGCTGCTTTCACGGCTTTTCCCTTAGGAAGAACCCTAATACCCGGCTGATTTACCTTCCTAGGGTTACTGTTAGGCTTAGGCCTAGGACTTTTAAAACCAGGAAGCCCTGGGCTCCAGGCACACTGCAGCTGCGAAAGGCATCCCAAGGGGAGCGCAAAAGTGACGCAACTTGGCTGCCACCACTGATATTTCCATGAGACCATCCCGAACCATAGGCTGATTTTCCTTCCTAGGGTTAAGGTTTGAGTTACGCCTAGGGTAAGGGTTCTATTAACCAGAAAGCCCTGAGTTCCAAGAACACAGCAGCTGCGAAGGACTAGCCAAGAAGAGCGCAAAAGTACCACAACATGCCTGCCTCCACAGCTTTTTCCTTGGGGACATGCCTAATTCCTGGCTGATTTGCCTTTCTCGTCTTAGGGTTGGGGTTCGGCCTAGGGCTAGGATTTTTAAAATCAGGAAGCCCTGAGTTCCAGGCACACTGGAGCTGTGAAAGGCATCCAAAAGGGAGTGCAAAAGTGCCACAACATGGCTGTTTCACGGCTTTTTCCTTGGCAAGAAGCCTAACATCAGGCTGATTTACTTTCCCAGGGTTACTGTTAGGCTTAGGCCTAGGGCTAGGATTTTTGAAACTAGGAAGCCCTTAGCTCCAGGCACACTGCAGCTGTTCAAGGCATCCCAAGGGGAGTACAAAAGTGCAACAACATGGCAGCTTTCACAGCTTTTTCCTTGGCACCATCCCTATACCTAGGCTGATTTATCTGCCTAGGGTTAGGGTTAGGGTTCAGCCTAGGGCTTGGATTTCTTTAACCAGGAAGCCCTGAGTTCCAGGCTTACTTCATCTGCCAAAGGCATCCCAAAGGGAGTGCAGAAGTGCCACAACATGGCTGCTTTCACGGCTTTTTCCTTGGCAAGAAGCCTAACATCAGGCTGATTTACTTTCCCAGGGTTACTGTTAGGCTTAGGCCTAGGGCTAGGATTTTTGAAACTAGGAAGCCCTTAGCTCCAGGCACACTGCAGCTGTTCAAGGCATCCCAAGGGGAGTACAAAAGTGCAACAACATGGCAGCTTTCACAGCTTTTTCCTTGGCACCATCCCTATACCTGGGCTGATTTATCTGCCTAGGGTTAGGGTTAGGGTTCAGCCTAGGGCTTGAATTTTTTTTACCAGGAAGCCCTGAGTTCCAGGCTTACTTCATCTGCCAAAGGCATCCCAAAGGGAGTGCAGAAGTGCCACAACATGGCTGCTTTCACGGCTTTTCCCTTAGGAAGAACCCTAATACCCGGCTGATTTACCTTCCTAGGGTTACTGTTAGGCTTAGGCCTAGGACTTTTAAAACCAGGAAGCCCTGGGCCCCAGGCACACTGCAGCTGCGAAAGGCATCCCAAGGGGAGCGCAAAAGTGACGCAACTTGGCTGCCACCACTGATATTTCCATGAGACCATCCCGAACCATAGGTTGATTTTCCTTCCTAGGGTTAAGGTTTGAGTTACGCCTAGGGTAAGGGTTCTATTAACCAGAAAGCCCTGAGTTCCAAGAACACAGCAGCTGCGAAGGACTAGCCAAGAAGAGCGCAAAAGTACCACAACATGCCTGCCTCCACAGCTTTTTCCTTGGGGACATGCCTAATTCCTGGCTGATTTGCCTTTCTCGTCATAGGGTTGGGGTTCGGCCTAGGGCTAGGATTTTTAAAAGCAGGAAGCCCTGAGTTCCAGGCACACTGGAGCTGTGAAAGGCATCCAAAAGGGATTGCAAAAGTGCCACAACATGGCTGCTTTCACGGCTTTTTCCTTGGCAAGACGCCTAACACCAGGCTGACTTACCTTCCCAGGGTTACTATTAGGCTTAAGCCTAGGGCTACGATTTTTAAAACTAGGAAGCCCTTAGCTCCAGGCACACTGCAGCTGTTCAAGGCATCCCAAGGGGAGTACAAAAGTGCAACAACATGGCAGCTTTCACAGCTTTTTCCTTGGCACCATCCCTATACCTAGGCTGATTTATCTGCCTAGGGTTAGGGTTAGGGTTCAGCCTAGGGCTTGAATTTTTTTAACCAGGAAGCCCTGAGTTCCAGGCTTACTTCATCTGCCAAAGGCATCCCAAAGGGAGTGCAGAAGTGCCACAACATGGCTGCTTTCACGGCTTTTCCCTTAGGAAGAACCCTAATACCCGGCTGATTTACCTTCCTAGGGTTACTGTTAGGCTTAGGCCTAGGACTTTTAAAACCAGGAAGCCCTGGGCTCCAGGCACACTGCAGCTGCGAAAGGCATCCCAAGGGGAGCGCAAAAGTGACGCAACTTGGCTGCCACCGCTGATATTTCCATGAGACCATCCGGAACCATAGGCTGATTTTCCTTCCTAGGGTTAAGGTTTGAGTTACGCCTAGGGTAAGGGTTCTATTAACCAGAAAGCCCTGAGTTCCAAGAACACAGCAGCTGCGAAGGACTAGCCAAGAAGAGCGCAAAAGTACCACAACATGCCTGCCTCCACAGCTTTTTCCTTGGGGACATGCCTAATTCCTGGCTGATTTGCCTTTCTCGTCTTAGGGTTGCGGTTCGGCCTAGGGCTAGGATTTTTAAAAGCAGGAAGCCCTGAGTTCCAGGCACACTGGAGCTGTGAAAGGCATCCAAAAGGGAGTGCAAAAGTGCCACAACATGGCTGCTTTCACGGCTTTTTCCTTGGCAAGAAGCCTAACACCAGGCTGATTTACTTTCCCAGGGTTACTGCTAGGCTTAGGCCTAGGGCTAGGATTTTTGAAACTAGGAGGCCCTTAGCTCCAGGCACACTGCAGCTGTTCAAGGCATCCCAAGGGGAGTACAAAAGTGCAACAACATGGCAGCTTTCACAGCTTTTTCCTTGGCACCATCCCTATACCTAGGCTGATTTATCTGCCTAGGGTTAGGGTTAGGGTTCAGCCTAGGGCTTGGATTTCTTTAACCAGGAAGCCCTGAGTTCCAGGCTTACTTCATCTGCCAAAGGCATCCCAAAGGGAGTGCAAAAGTGCCACAACATGGCTGCTTTCACGGCTTTTTCCTTGGCAAGAAGCCTAACATCAGGCTGATTTACCTTCCAAGGGTTACTGTTAGGCTTAGGCCTAGGGCTAGGATTTTTGAAACTAGGAAGCCCTTAGCTCCAGGCACACTGCAGCTGTTCAAGGCATCCCAAGGGGACTACAAAAGTGCAACAACATGGCAGCTTTCACAGCTTTTTCCTTGGCACCATCCCTATACCTGGGCTGATTTATCTGCCTAGGGTTAGGGTTAGGGTTCAGCCTAGGGCTTGAATTTTTTTTACCAGGAAGCCCTGAGTTCCAGGCTTACTTCATCTGCCAAAGGCATCCCAAAGGGAGTGCAGAAGTGCCACAACATGGCTGCTTTCACGGCTTTTCCCTTAGGAAGAACCCTAATACCCGGCTGATTTACCTTCCTAGGGTTACTGTTAGGCTTAGGCCTAGGACTTTTAAAACCAGGAAGCCCTGGGCCCCAGGCACACTGCAGCTGCGAAAGGCATCCCAAGGGGAGCGCAAAAGTGACGCAACTTGGCTGCCACCACTGATATTTCCATGAGACCATCCCGAACCATAGGCTGATTTTCCTTCCTAGGGTTAAGGTTTGAGTTACGCCTAGGGTAAGGGTTCTATTAACCAGAAAGCCCTGAGTTCCAAGAACACAGCAGCTGCGAAGGACTAGCCAAGAAGAGCGCAAAAGCACCACAACATGCCTGCCTCCACAGCTTTTTCCTTGGGGACATGCCTAATTCCTGGCTGATTTGCCTTTCTCGTCATAGGGTTGGGGTTCGGCCTAGGGCTAGGATTTTTAAAAGCAGGAAGCCCTGAGTTCCAGGCACACTGGAGCTGTGAAAGGCATCCAAAAGGGATTGCAAAAGTGCCACAACATGGCTGCTTTCACGGCTTTTTCCTTGGCAAGACGCCTAACACCAGGCTGACTTACCTTCCCAGGGTTACTATTAGGCTTAAGCCTAGGGCTACGATTTTTAAAACTAGGAAGCCCTTAGCTCCAGGCACACTGCAGCTGTTCAAGGCATCCCAAGGGGAGTACAAAAGTGCAACAACATGGCAGCTTTCACGGCTTTTTCCTTGGCACCATCCCTATACCTAGGCTGATTTATCTGCCTAGGGTTAGGGTTAGGGTTCAGCCTAGGGCTTGAATTTTTTTAACCAGGAAGCCCTGAGTTCCAGGCTTACTTCATCTGCCAAAGGCATCCCAAAGGGAGTGCAGAAGTGCCACAACATGGCTGCTTTCACGGCTTTTCCCTTAGGAAGAACCCTAATACCCGGCTGATTTACCTTCCTAGGGTTACTGTTAGGCTTAGGCCTAGGACTTTTAAAACCAGGAAGCCCTGGGCTCCAGGCACACTGCAGCTGCGAAAGGCATCCCAAGGGGAGCGCAAAAGTGACGCAACTTGGCTGCCACCGCTGATATTTCCATGAGACCATCCGGAACCATAGGCTGATTTTCCTTCCTAGGGTTAAGGTTTGAGTTACGCCTAGGGTAAGGGTTCTATTAACCAGAAAGCCCTGAGTTCCAAGAACACAGCAGCTGCGAAGGACTAGCCAAGAAGAGCGCAAAAGTACCACAACATGCCTGCCTCCACAGCTTTTTCCTTGGGGACATGCCTAATTCCTGGCTGATTTGCCTTTCTCGTCTTAGGGTTGCGGTTCGGCCTAGGGCTAGGATTTTTAAAAGCAGGAAGCCCTGAGTTCCAGGCACACTGGAGCTGTGAAAGGCATCCAAAAGGGAGTGCAAAAGTGCCACAACATGGCTGCTTTCACGGCTTTTTCCTTGGCAAGAAGCCTAACACCAGGCTGATTTACTTTCCCAGGGTTACTGCTAGGCTTAGGCCTAGGGCTAGGATTTTTGAAACTAGGAGGCCCTTAGCTCCAGGCACACTGCAGCTGTTCAAGGCATCCCAAGGGGAGTACAAAAGTGCAACAACATGGCAGCTTTCACAGCTTTTTCCTTGGCACCATCCCTATACCTAGGCTGATTTATCTGCCTAGGGTTAGGGTTAGGGTTCAGCCTAGGGCTTGGATTTCTTTAACCAGGAAGCCCTGAGTTCCAGGCTTACTTCATCTGCCAAAGGCATCCCAAAGGGAGTGCAGAAGTGCCACAACATGGCTGCTTTCACGGCTTTTTCCTTGGCAAGAAGCCTAACATCAGGCTGATTTACCTTCCAAGGGTTACTGTTAGGCTTAGGCCTAGGGCTAGGATTTTTGAAACTAGGAAGCCCTTAGCTCCAGGCACACTGCAGCTGTTCAAGGCATCCCAAGGGGACTACAAAAGTGCAACAACATGGCAGCTTTCACAGCTTTTTCCTTGGCACCATCCCTATACCTGGGCTGATTTATCTGCCTAGGGTTAGGGTTAGGGTTCAGCCTAGGGCTTGAATTTTTTTTACCAGGAAGCCCTGAGTTCCAGGCTTACTTCATCTGCCAAAGGCATCCCAAAGGGACTGCAGAAGTGCCACAACATGGCTGCCTTCACGGCTTTTCCCTTAGGAAGAACCCTAATACCCGGCTGATTTACCTTCCTAGGGTTACTGTTAGGCTTAGGCCTAGGACTTTTAAAACCAGGAAGCCCTGGGCCCCAGGCACACTGCAGCTGCGAAAGGCATCCCAAGGGGAGCGCAAAAGTGACGCAACTTGGCTGCCACCACTGATATTTCCATGAGACCATCCCGAACCATAGGCTGATTTTCCTTCCTAGGGTTAAGGTTTGAGTTACGCCTAGGGTAAGGGTTCTATTAACCAGAAAGCCCTGAGTTCCAAGAACACAGCAGCTGCGAAGGACTAGCCAAGAAGAGCGCAAAAGTACCACAACATGCCTGCCTCCACAGCTTTTTCCTTGGGGACATGCCTAATTCCTGGCTGATTTGCCTTTCTCGTCATAGGGTTGGGGTTCGGCCTAGGGCTAGGATTTTTAAAAGCAGGAAGCCCTGAGTTCCAGGCACACTGGAGCTGTGAAAGGCATCCAAAAGGGATTGCAAAAGTGCCACAACATGGCTGCTTTCACGGCTTTTTCCTTGGCAAGACGCCTAACACCAGGCTGACTTACCTTCCCAGGGTTATTATTAGGCTTAAGCCTAGGGCTACGATTTTTAAAACTAGGAAGCCCTTAGCTCCAGGCACACTGCAGCTGTTCAAGGCATCCCAAGGGGAGTACAAAAGTGCAACAACATGGCAGCTTTCACGGCTTTTTCCTTGGCACCATCCCTATACCTAGGCTGATTTATCTGCCTAGGGTTAGGGTTAGGGTTCAGCCTAGGGCTTGAATTTCTTTAACCAGGAAGCCCTGAGTTCCAGGCTTACTTCATCTGCCAAAGGCATCCCAAAGGGAGTGCAGAAGTGCCACAACATGGCTGCTTTCACGGCTTTTCCCTTAGGAAGAACCCTAATACCCGGCTGATTTACCTTCCTAGGGTTACTGTTAGGCTTAGGCCTAGGACTTTTAAAACCAGGAAGCCCTGGGCTCCAGGCACACTGCAGCTGCAAAAGGCATCCCAAGGGGAGCGCAAAAGTGACGCAACTTGGCTGCCACCACTGATATTTCCATGAGACCATCCCGAACCATAGGCTGATTTTCCTTCCTAGGGTTAAGGTTTGAGTTACGCCTAGGGTAAGGGTTCTATTAACCAGAAAGCCCTGAGTTCCAAGAACACAGCAGCTGCGAAGGACTAGCCAAGAAGAGCGCAAAAGTACCACAACATGCCTGCCTCCACAGCTTTTTCCTTGGGGACATGCCTAATTCCTGGCTGATTTGCCTTTCTCGTCTTAGGGTTGGGGTTCGGCCTAGGGCTAGGATTTTTAAAATCAGGAAGCCCTGAGTTCCAGGCACACTGGAGCTGTGAAAGGCATCCAAAAGGGAGTGCAAAAGTGCCACAACATGGCTGTTTCACGGCTTTTTCTTTGGCAAGAAGCCTAACATCAGGCTGATTTGCCTTCCCAGGGTTACTGTTAGGCTTAGGCCTAGGGCTAGGATTTTTGAAACTAGGAAGCCCTTAGCTCCAGGCACACTGCAGCTCTTCAAGGCATCCCAAGGGGAGTACAAAAGTGCAACAACATGGCAGCTTTCACAGCTTTTTCCTTGGCACCATCCCTATACCTAGGCTGATTTATCTGCCTAGGGTTAGGGTTAGGGTTCAGCCTAGGGCTTGGATTTCTTTAACCAGGAAGCCCTGAGTTCCAGGCTTACTTCATCTGCCAAAGGCATCCCAAAGGGAGTGCAGAAGTGCCACAACATGGCTGCTTTCACGGCTTTTCCCTTAGGAAGAACCCTAATACCCGGCTGATTTACCTTCCTAGGGTTACTGTTAGGCTTAGGCCTAGGACTTTTAAAACCAGGAAGCCCTGGGCTCCAGGCACACTGCAGCTGCGAAAGGCATCCCAAGGGGAGCGCAAAAGTGACGCAACTTGGCTGCCACCACTGATATTTCCATGAGACCATCCCGAACCATAGGTTGATTTTCCTTCCTAGGGTTAAGGTTTGAGTTACGCCTAGGGTAAGGGCTCTATTAACCAGAAAGCCCTGAGTTCCAAGAACACAGCAGCTGCGAAGGACTAGCCAAGAAGAGCGCAAAAGTAGCACAACATGCCTGCCTCCACAGCTTTTTCCTTGGGGACATGCCTAATTCCTGGCTGATTTGCCTTTCTCGTCTTAGGGTTGGGGTTCGGCCTAGGGCTAGGATTTTTAAAATCAGGAAGCCCTGAGTTCCAGGCACACTGGAGCTGTGAAAGGCATCCCAAGGGGAGTACAAAAGTGCAACAACATGGCAGCTTTCACAGCTTTTTCCTTGGCAAGAAGCCTAACACCAGGCTGATTTACTTTCCCAGGGTTACTGTTAGGCTTAGGCCTAGGGCTAGGATTTTTGAAACTAGGAAGCCCTGGGCTCCAGGCACACTGCAGCTGTTCAAGGCATCCCAAGGGGAGTACAAAAGTGCAACAACATGGCAGCTTTCACAGCTTTTTCCTTGGCACCATCCCTATACCTAGGCTGATTTATCTGCCTAGGGTTAGGGTTAGGGTTCAGCCTAGGGCTTGGATTTCTTTAACCAGGAAGCCCTGAGTTCCAGGCTTACTTCATCTGCCAAAGGCATCCCAAAGGGAGTGCAGAAGTGCCACAACATGGCTGCTTTCACGGCTTTTTCCTTGGCATGAAGCCTAACATCAGGCTGATTTACCTTCCTAGGGTTACTGTTCGGCTTAGGCCTAGGGCTAGGATTTTTGAAACTAGGAAGCCCTTAGCTCCAGGCACACTGCAGCTGTTCAAGGCATCCCAAGGGGACTACAAAAGTGCAACAACATGGCTGCTTTCACGGCTTTTCCCTTAGGAAGAACCCTAATACCCGGCTGATTTACCTTCCTAGGGTTACTGTTAGGCTTAGGCCTAGGACTTTTAAAACCAGGAAGCCCTGGGCTCCAGGCACACTGCAGCTGCGAAAGGCATCCCAAGGGGAGCGCAAAAGTGACGCAACTTGGCTGCCACCACTGATATTTCCATGAGACCATCCCGAACCATAGGTTGATTTTCCTTCCTAGGGTTAAGGTTTGAGTTACGCCTAGGGTAAGGGCTCTATTAACCAGAAAGCCCTGAGTTCCAAGAACACAGCAGCTGCGAAGGACTAGCCAAGAAGAGCGCAAAAGTACCACAACATGCCTGCCTCCACAGCTTTTTCCTTGGGGACATGCCTAATTCCTGGCTGATTTGCCTTTCTCGTCTTAGGGTTGGGGTTCGGCCTAGGGCTAGGATTTTTAAAAGCAGGAAGCCCTGAGTTCCAGGCACACTGGAGCTGTGAAAGGCATCCAAAAGGGAGTGCAAAAGTGCCACAACATGGCTGCTTTCACGGCTTTTTCCTTGGCAAGAAGCCTAACACCAGGCTGATTTGCCTTCCCAGGGTTACTGTTAGGCTTAGGCCTAGGGCTAGGATTTTTAAAACTAGGAAGCCCTTAGCTCCAGGCACACTGCAGCTGTTCAAGGCATCCCAAGGGGAGTACAAAAGTGCAACAACATGGCAGCTTTCACAGCTTTTTCCTTGGCACCATCCCTATACCTAGGCTGATTTATCTGCCTAGGGTTAGGGTTAGGGTTCAGCCGAGGGCTTGAATTTTTTTTAACCAGGAAGCCCTGAGTTCCAGGCTTACTTCATCTGCCAAAGGCATCCCAAAGGGAGTGCAGAAGTGCCACAACATGGCTGCTTTCACGGCTTTTCCCTTAGGAAGAACCCTAATACCCGGCTGATTTACCTTCCTAGGGTTACTGTTAGGCTTAGGCCTAGGACTTTTAAAACCAGGAAGCCCTGGGCTCCAGGCACACTGCAGCTGTGAAAGGCAGGCATCCCAAGGGGAGCGCAAAAGTGACGCAACTTGGCTGCCACCACTGATATTTCCATGAGACCATCCCGAACCATAGGATGATTTTCCTTCCTAGGGTTAAGGTTTGAGTTACGCCTAGGGTAAGGGTTCTATTAACCAGAAAGCCCTGAGTTCCAAGAACACAGCAGCTGCGAAGGACTAGCCAAGAAGAGCGCAAAAGTACCACAACATGCCTGCCTCCACAGCTTTTTCCTTGGGGACATGCCTAATTCCTGGCTGATTTGCCTTTCTCGTCTTAGGGTTGGGGTTCGGCCTAGGGCTAGGATTTTTAAAAGCAGGAAGCCCTGAGTTCCAGGCACACTGGAGCTGTGAAAGGCATCCAAAAGGGAGTGCAAAAGTGCCACAACATGGCTGCTTTCACGGCTTTTTCCTTGGCAAGAAGCCTAACATCAGGCTGATTTACTTTCCCAGGGTTACTGTTAGGCTTAGGCCTAGGGCTAGGATTTTTGAAACTAGGAAGCCCTTAGCTCCAGGCACACTGCAGCTGTTCAAGGCATCCCAAGGGGAGTACAAAAGTGCAACAACATGGCAGCTTTCACAGCTTTTTCCTTGGCACCATCCCTATACCTAGGCTGATTTATCTGCCTAGGGTTAGGGTTAGGGTTCAGCCTAGGGCTTGGATTTCTTTAACCAGGAAGCCCTGAGTTCCAGGCTTACTTCATCTGCCAAAGGCATCCCAAAGGGAGTGCAGAAGTGCCACAACATGGCTGCTTTCACGGCTTTTCCCTTAGGAAGAACCCTAATACCCGGCTGATTTACCTTCCTAGGGTTACTGTTAGGCTTAGGCCTAGGACTTTTAAAACCAGGAAGCCCTGGGCTCCAGGCACACTGCAGCTGCAAAAGGCATCCCAAGGGGAGCGCAAAAGTGACGCAACTTGGCTGCCACCACTGATATTTCCATGAGACCATCCCGAACCATAGGCTGATTTTCCTTCCTAGGGTTAAGGTTTGAGTTACGCCTAGGGTAAGGGTTCTATTAACCAGAAAGCCCTGAGTTCCAAGAACACAGCAGCTGCGAAGGACTAGCCAAGAAGAGCGCAAAAGTACCACAACATGCCTGCCTCCACAGCTTTTTCCTTGGGGACATGCCTAATTCCTGGCTGATTTGCCTTTCTCGTCTTAGGGTTGGGGTTCGGCCTAGGGCTAGGATTTTTAAAATCAGGAAGCCCTGAGTTCCAGGCACACTGCAGCTGTGAAAGGCATCCAAAAGGGAGTGCAAAAGTGCCACAACATGGCTGCTTTCACGGCTTTTTCCTTGGCAAGAAACCTAACATCAGGCTGATTTACTTTCCCAGGGTTACTGTTAGGCTTAGGCCTAGGGCTAGGATTTTTGAAACTAGGAAGCCCTGGGCTCCAGGCACACTGCAGCTGTTCAAGGCATCCCAAGGGGAGTACAAAAGTGCAACAACATGGCAGCTTTCACAGCTTTTTCCTTGGCACCATCCCTATACCTAGGCTGATTTATCTGCCTAGGGTTAGGGTTAGGGTTCAGCCTAGGGCTTGAATTTCTTTAACCAGGAAGCCCTGAGTTCCAGGCTTACTTCATCTGCCAAAGGCATCCCAAAGGGAGTGCAGAAGTGCCACAACATGGCTGCTTTCACGGCTTTTCCCTTAGGAAGAACCCTAATACCCGGCTGATTTACCTTCCTAGGGTTACTGTTAGGCTTAGGCCTAGGACTTTTAAAACCAGGAAGCCCTGGGCTCCAGGCACACTGCAGCTGCAAAAGGCATCCCAAGGGGAGCGCAAAAGTGACGCAACTTGGCTGCCACCACTGATATTTCCATGAGACCATCCCGAACCATAGGCTGATTTTCCTTCCTAGGGTTAAGGTTTGAGTTACGCCTAGGGTAAGGGTTCTATTAACCAGAAAGCCCTGAGTTCCAAGAACACAGCAGCTGCGAAGGACTAGCCAAGAAGAGCGCAAAAGTACCACAACATGCCTGCCTCCACAGCTTTTTCCTTGGGGACATGCCTAATTCCTGGCTGATTTGCCTTTCTCGTCTTAGGGTTGGGGTTCGGCCTAGGGCTAGGATTTTTAAAAGCAGGAAGCCCTGAGTTCCAGGCACACTGGAGCTGTGAAAGGCATCCAAAAGGGAGTGCAAAAGTGCCACAACATGGCTGCTTTCACGGCTTTTTCCTTGGCAAGAAACCTAACATCAGGCTGATTTACTTTCCCAGGGTTACTGTTAGGCTTAGGCCTAGGGCTAGGATTTTTGAAACTAGGAAGCCCTGGGCTCCAGGCACACTGCAGCTGTTCAAGGCATCCCAAGGGGAGTACAAAAGTGCAACAACATGGCAGCTTTCACAGCTTTTTCCTTGGCACCATCCCTATACCTAGGCTGATTTATCTGCCTAGGGTTAGGGTTAGGGTTCAGCCTAGGGCTTGGATTTCTTTAACCAGGAAGCCCTGAGTTCCAGGCTTACTTCATCTGCCAAAGGCATCCCAAAGGGAGTGCAGAAGTGCCACAACATGGCTGCTTTCACGGCTTTTCCCTTAGGAAGAACCCTAATACCCGGCTGATTTACCTTCCTAGGGTTACTGTTAGGCTTAGGCCTAGGACTTTTAAAACCAGGAAGCCCTGGGCTCCAGGCACACTGCAGCTGCAAAAGGCATCCCAAGGGGAGCGCAAAAGTGACGCAACTTGGCTGCCACCACTGATATTTCCATGAGACCATCCCGAACCATAGGCTGATTTTCCTTCCTAGGGTTAAGGTTTGAGTTACGCCTAGGGTAAGGGTTCTATTAACCAGAAAGCCCTGAGTTCCAAGAACACAGCAGCTGCGAAGGACTAGCCAAGAAGAGCGCAAAAGTACCACAACATGCCTGCCTCCACAGCTTTTTCCTTGGGGACATGCCTAATTCCTGGCTGATTTGCCTTTCTCGTCTTAGGGTTGGGGTTCGGCCTAGGGCTAGGATTTTTAAAAGCAGGAAGCCCTGAGTTCCAGGCACACTGGAGCTGTGAAAGGCATCCAAAAGGGAGTGCAAAAGTGCCACAACATGGCTGTTTCACGGCTTTTTCCTTGGCAAGAAGCCTAACATCAGGCTGATTTACTTTCCCAGGGTTACTGTTAGGCTTAGGCCTAGGGCTAGGAGTTTTGAAACTAGGAAGCCCTTAGCTCCAGGCACACTGCAGCTGTTCAAGGCATCCCAAGGGGAGTACAAAAGTGCAACAACATGGCAGCTTTCACAGCTTTTTCCTTGGCACCATCCCTATACCTGGGCTGATTTATCTGCCTAGGGTTAGGGTTAGGGTTCAGCCTAGGGCTTGGATTTCTTTAACCAGGAAGCCCTGAGTTCCAGGCTTACTTCATCTGCCAAAGGCATCCCAAAGGGAGTGCAGAAGTGCCACAACATGGCTGCTTTCACGGCTTTTCCCTTAGGAAGAACCCTAATACCCGGCTGATTTACCTTCCTAGGGTTACTGTTAGGCTTAGGCCTAGGACTTTTAAAACCAGGAAGCCCTGGGCTCCAGGCACACTGCAGCTGCGAAAGGCATCCCAAGGGGAGCGCAAAAGTGACGCAACTTGGCTGCCACCACTGATATTTCCATGAGACCATCCCGAACCATAGGCTGATTTTCCTTCCTAGGGTTAAGGTTTGAGTTACGCCTAGGGTATGGGTCAATTAACCAGAAAGCCCTGAGTTCCAAGAACACAGCAGCTGCGAAGGACTAGCCAAGAAGAGCGCAAAAGTACCACAACATGCCTGCCTCCACAGCTTTTTCCTTGGGGACATGCCTAATTCCTGGCTGATTTGCCTTTCTCGTCTTAGGGTTGGGGTTCGGCCTAGGGCTAGGATTTTTAAAAGCAGGAAGCCCTGAGTTCCAGGCACACTGGAGCTGTGAAAGGCATCCAAAAGGGAGTGCAAAAGTGCCACAACATGGCTGCTTTCACAGCTTTTTCCTTGGCAAGAAACCTAACATCAGGCTGATTTACTTTCCCAGGGTTACTGTTAGGCTTAGGCCTAGGGCTAGGATTTTTGAAACTAGGAAGCCCTGGGCTCCAGGCACACTGCAGCTGTTCAAGGCATCCCAAGGGGAGTACAAAAGTGCAACAACATGGCAGCTTTCACAGCTTTTTCCTTGGCACCATCCCTATACCTAGGCTGATTTATCTGCCTAGGGTTAGGGTTAGGGTTCAGCCTAGGGCTTGGATTTCTTTAACCAGGAAGCCCTGAGTTCCAGGCTTACTTCATCTGCCAAAGGCATCCCAAAGGGAGTGCAGAAGTGCCACAACATGGCTGCTTTCACGGCTTTTCCCTTAGGAAGAACCCTAATACCCGGCTGATTTACCTTCCTAGGGTTACTGTTAGGCTTAGGCCTAGGACTTTTAAAACCAGGAAGCCCTGGGCTCCAGGCACACTGCAGCTGCAAAAGGCATCCCAAGGGGAGCGCAAAAGTGACGCAACTTGGCTGCCACCACTGATATTTCCATGAGACCATCCCGAACCATAGGCTGATTTTCCTTCCTAGGGTTAAGGTTTGAGTTACGCCTAGGGTAAGGGTTCTATTAACCAGAAAGCCCTGAGTTCCAAGAACACAGCAGCTGCGAAGGACTAGCCAAGAAGAGCGCAAAAGTACCACAACATGCCTGCCTCCACAGCTTTTTCCTTGGGGACATGCCTAATTCCTGGCTGATTTGCCTTTCTCGTCTTAGGGTTGGGGTTCGGCCTAGGGCTAGGATTTTTAAAATCAGGAAGCCCTGAGTTCCAGGCACACTGCAGCTGTGAAAGGCATCCAAAAGGGAGTGCAAAAGTGCCACAACATGGCTGTTTCACGGCTTTTTCCTTGGCAAGAAGCCTAACATCAGGCTGATTTACTTTCCCAGGGTTACTGTTAGGCTTAGGCCTAGGGCTAGGATTTTTGAAACTAGGAAGCCCTTAGCTCCAGGCACACTGCAGCTGTTCAAGGCATCCCAAGGGGAGTACAAAAGTGCAACAACATGGCAGCTTTCACAGCTTTTTCCTTGGCACCATCCCTATACCTAGGCTGATTTATCTGCCTAGGGTTAGGGTTAGGGTTCAGCCTAGGGCTTGAATTTTTTTTACCAGGAAGCCCTGAGTTCCAGGCTTACTTCATCTGCCAAAGGCATCCCAAAGGGAGTGCAGAAGTGCCACAACATGGCTGCTTTCACGGCTTTTCCCTTAGGAAGAACCCTAATACCCGGCTGATTTACCTTCCTAGGGTTACTGTTAGGCTTAGGCCTAGGACTTTTAAAACCAGGAAGCCCTGGGCTCCAGGCACACTGCAGCTGCGAAAGGCATCCCAAGGGGAGCGCAAAAGTGACGCAACTTGGCTGCCACCACTGATATTTCCATGAGACCATCCCGAACCATAGGCTGATTTTCCTTCCTAGGGTTAAGGTTTGAGTTACGCCTAGGGTAAGGTTTCTATTAACCAGAAAGCCCTGAGTTCCAAGAACACAGCAGCTGCGAAGGACTAGCCAAGAAGAGCGCAAAAGTACCACAACATGCCTGCCTCCACAGCTTTTTCCTTGTGGACATGCCTAATTCCTGGCTGATTTGCCTTTCTCGTCATAGGGTTGGGGTTCGGCCTAGGGCTAGGATTTTTAAAATCAGGAAGCCCTGAGTTCCAGGCACACTGGAGCTGTGAAAGGCATCCAAAAGGGAGTGCAAAAGTGCCACAACATGGCTGCTTTCACGGCTTTTTCCTTGGCAAGACGCCTAACACCAGGCTGATTTACCTTCCCAGGGTTACTGTTAGGTTTAGGCCTAGGGCTAGGATTTTTAAAACTAGGAAGCCCTTAGCTCCAGGCACACTGCAGCTGTTCAAGACATCCCAAGGGGAGTACAAAAGTGCAACAACATGGCAGCTTTCACAGCTTTTTCCTTGGCACCATCCCTATACCTAGGCTGATTTATCTGCCTAGGGTTAGGGTTAGGGTTCAGCCTAGGGCTTGGATTTCTTTAACCAGGAGGCCCTGAGTTCCAGGCTTACTTCATCTGCCAAAGGCATCCCAGAGCGAGTGCAGAAGTGCCACAACATGGCTGCTTTCACGCCTTTTTCCTTGGCAAGAAGCCTAACATCAGGCTGGTTTACCTTCCCAGGGTTACTGTTAGGCTTAGGCCTAGGGCTAGGATTTTTGAAACTAGGAAGCCCTTGGCTCCAGGCACACTGCAGCTGTTCAAGGCATCCCAAGGGGAGTACAAAAGTGCAACAACATGGCAGCTTTCACAGCTTTTTCCTTGGCACCATCCCTATACCTAGGCTGATTTATCTGCCTAGGGTTAGGGTTAGGGTTCAGCCTAGGGCTTGAATTTTTTTAACCAGGAAGCCCTGAGTTCCAGGCTTACTTCATCTGCCAAAGGCATCCCAAAGGGAGTGCAGAAGTGCCACAACATGGCTGCTTTCACGGCTTTTCCCTTAGGAAGAACCCTAATACCCGGCTGATTTACCTTCCTAGGGTTACTGTTAGGCTTAGGCCTAGGACTTTTAAAACCAGGAAGCCCTGGCCTCCAGGCACACTGCAGCTGCGAAAGGCATCCCAAGGGGAGCGCAAAAGTGACGCAACTTGGCTGCCACCACTGATATTTCCATGAGACCATCCCGAACCATAGGTTGATTTTCCTTCCTAGGGTTAAGGTTTGAGTTACGCCTAGGGTAAGGGCTCTATTAACCAGAAAGCCCTGAGTTCCAAGAACACAGCAGCTGCGAAGGACTAGCCAAGAAGAGCGCAAAAGTACCACAACATGCCTGCCTCCACAGCTTTTTCCTTGTGGACATGCCTAATTCCTGGCTGATTTCCTTTTCTCGTCATAGGGTTGGGGTTCGGCCTAGGGCTAGGATTTTTAAAATCAGGAAGCCCTGAGTTCCAGGCACACTGGAGCTGTGAAAGGCATCCAAAAGGGAGTGCAAAAGTGCCACAACATGGCTGCTTTCACGGCTTTTTCCTTGGCAAGACGCCTAACACCAGGCTGATTTACCTTCCCAGGGTTACTGTTAGGCTTAGGCCTAGGGCTAGGATTTTTAAAACTAGGAAGCCCTTAGCTCCAGGCACACTGCAGCTGTTCAAGGCATCCCAAGGGGAGTACAAAAGTGCAACAACATGGCAGCTTTCACAGCTTTTTCCTTGGCACCATCCCTATACCTAGGCTGATTTATCTGCCTAGGGTTAGGGTTAGGGTTCAGCCTAGGGCTTGGATTTCTTTAACCAGGAAGCCCTGAGTTCCAGGCTTACTTCATCTGCCAAAGGCATCCCAAAGGGAGTGCAGAAGTGCCACAACATGGCTGCTTTCACGGCTTTTCCCTTAGGAAGAACCCTAATACCCGGCTGATTTACCTTCCTAGGGTTACTGTTAGGCTTAGGCCTAGGACTTTTAAAACCAGGAAGCCCTGGGCTCCAGGCACACTGCAGCTGCAAAAGGCATCCCAAGGGGAGCGCAAAAGTGACGCAACTTGGCTGCCACCACTGATATTTCCATGAGACCATCCCGAACCATAGGCTGATTTTCCTTCCTAGGGTTAAGGTTTGAGTTACGCCTAGGGTAAGGGTTCTATTAACCAGAAAGCCCTGAGTTCCAAGAACACAGCAGCTGCGAAGGACTAGCCAAGAAGAGCGCAAAAGTACCACAACATGCCTGCCTCCACAGCTTTTTCCTTGGGGACATGCCTAATTCCTGGCTGATTTGCCTTTCTCGTCTTAGGGTTGGGGTTCGGCCTAGGGCTAGGATTTTTAAAATCAGGAAGCCCTGAGTTCCAGGCACACTGGAGCTGTGAAAGGCATCCAAAAGGGAGTGCAAAAGTGCCACAACATGGCTGTTTCACGGCTTTTTCCTTGGCAAGAAGCCTAACATCAGGCTGATTTACTTTCCCAGGGTTACTGTTAGGCTTAGGCCTAGGGCTAGGATTTTTGAAACTAGGAAGCCCTTAGCTCCAGGCACACTGCAGCTGTTCAAGGCATCCCAAGGGGAGTACAAAAGTGCAACAACATGGCAGCTTTCACAGCTTTTTCCTTGGCACCATCCCTATACCTAGGCTGATTTATCTGCCTAGGGTTAGGGTTAGGGTTCAGCCTAGGGCTTGAATTTTTTTTACCAGGAAGCCCTGAGTTCCAGGCTTACTTCATCTGCCAAAGGCATCCCAAAGGGAGTGCAGAAGTGCCACAACATGGCTGCTTTCACGGCTTTTCCCTTAGGAAGAACCCTAATACCCGGCTGATTTACCTTCCTAGGGTTACTGTTAGGCTTAGGCCTAGGACTTTTAAAACCAGGAAGCCCTGGGCTCCAGGCACACTGCAGCTGCGAAAGGCATCCCAAGGGGAGCGCAAAAGTGACGCAACTTGGCTGCCACCACTGATATTTCCATGAGAGCATCCCGAACCATAGGCTGATTTTCCTTCCTAGGGTTAAGGTTTGAGTTACGCCTAGGGTAAGGGTTCTATTAACCAGAAAGCCCTGAGTTCCAAGAACACAGCAGCTGCGAAGGACTAGCCAAGAAGAGCGCAAAAGTACCACAACATGCCTGCCTCCACAGCTTTTTCCTTGGGGACATGCCTAATTCCTGGCTGATTTGCCTTTCTCGTCTTAGGGTTGGGGTTCGGCCTAGGGCTAGGATTTTTAAAATCAGGAAGCCCTGAGTTCCAGGCACACTGCAGCTGTGAAAGGCATCCAAAAGGGAGTGCAAAAGTGCCACAACATGGCTGCTTTCACGGCTTTTTCCTTGGCAAGAAACCTAACATCAGGCTGATTTACTTTCCCAGGGTTACTGTTAGGCTTAGGCCTAGGGCTAGGATTTTTGAAACTAGGAAGCCCTGGGCTCCAGGCACACTGCAGCTGTTCAAGGCATCCCAAGGGGAGTACAAAAGTGCAACAACATGGCAGCTTTCACAGCTTTTTCCTTGGCACCATCCCTATACCTAGGCTGATTTATCTGCCTAGGGTTAGGGTTAGGGTTCAGCCTAGGGCTTGGATTTCTTTAACCAGGAAGCCCTGAGTTCCAGGCTTACTTCATCTGCCAAAGGCATCCCAAAGGGAGTGCAGAAGTGCCACAACATGGCTGCTTTCACGGCTTTTCCCTTAGGAAGAACCCTAATACCCGGCTGATTTACCTTCCTAGGGTTACTGTTAGGCTTAGGCCTAGGACTTTTAAAACCAGGAAGCCCTGGGCTCCAGGCACACTGCAGCTGCAAAAGGCATCCCAAGGGGAGCGCAAAAGTGACGCAACTTGGCTGCCACCACTGATATTTCCATGAGACCATCCCGAACCATAGGCTGATTTTCCTTCCTAGGGTTAAGGTTTGAGTTACGCCTAGGGTAAGGGTTCTATTAACCAGAAAGCCCTGAGTTCCAAGAACACAGCAGCTGCGAAGGACTAGCCAAGAAGAGCGCAAAAGTACCACAACATGCCTGCCTCCACAGCTTTTTCCTTGGGGACATGCCTAATTCCTGGCTGATTTGCCTTTCTCGTCTTAGGGTTGGGGTTCGGCCTAGGGCTAGGATTTTTAAAAGCAGGAAGCCCTGAGTTCCAGGCACACTGGAGCTGTGAAAGGCATCCAAAAGGGAGTGCAAAAGTGCCACAACATGGCTGCTTTCACGGCTTTTTCCTTGGCAAGAAGCCTAACACCAGGCTGATTTACTTTCCCAGGGTTACTGTTAGGCTTAGGCCTAGGGCTAGGATTTTTGAAACTAGGAAGCCCTTAGCTCCAGGCACACTGCAGCTGTTCAAGGCATCCCAAGGGGAGTACAAAAGTGCAACAACATGGCAGCTTTCACAGCTTTTTCCTTGGCACCATCCCTATACCTGGGCTGATTTATCTGCCTAGAGTTAGGGTTAGGGTTCAGCCTAGGGCTTGGATTTCTTTAACCAGGAAGCCCTGAGTTCCAGGCTTACTTCATCTACCAAAGGCATCCCAAAGGGAGTGCAGAAGTGCCACAACATGGCTGCTTTCACGGCTTTTTCCTTGGCAAGAAACCTAACATCAGGCTGATTTACCTTCCCAGGGTTACTGTTAGGCTTAGGCCTAGGGCTAGGATTTTTGAAACTAGGAAGCCCTTAGCTCCAGGCACACTGCAGCTGTTCAAGGCCTCCCAAGGGGAGTACAAAAGTGCAACAACATGGCAGCTTTCACAGCTTTTTCCTTGGCACCATCCCTATACCTAGGCTGATTTATCTGCCTAGGGTTAGGGTTAGGGTTCAGCCTAGGGCTTGAATTTTTTTAACCAGGAAGCCCTGAGTTCCAGGCTTACTTCATCTGCCAAAGGCATCCCAAAGGGAGTGCAGAAGTGCCACAACATGGCTGCTTTCACGGCTTTTCCCTTAGGAAGAACCCTAATACCCGGCTGATTTACCTTCCTAGGGTTACTGTTAGGCTTAGGCCTAGGACTTTTAAAACCAGGAAGCCCTGGGCTCCAGGCACACTGCAGCTGCGAAAGGCATCCCAAGGGGAGCGCAAAAGTGACGCAACTTGGCTGCCACCACTGATATTTCCATGAGACCATCCCGAACCATAGGTTGATTTTCCTTCCTAGGGTTAAGGTTTGAGTTACGCCTAGGGTAAGGGCTCTATTAACCAGAAAGCCCTGAGTTCCAAGAACACAGCAGCTGCGAAGGACTAGCCAAGAAGAGCGCAAAAGTACCACAACATGCCTGCCTCCACAGCTTTTTCCTTGGGGACATGCCTAATTCCTGGCTGATTTGCCTTTCTCGTCATAGGGTTGGGGTTCGGCCTAGGGCTAGGATTTTTAAAAGCAGGAAGCCCTGAGTTCCAGGCACACTGGAGCTGTGAAAGGCATCCAAAAGGGAGTGCAAAAGTGCCACAACATGGCTGCTTTCACGGCTTTTTCCTTGGCAAGACGCCTAACACCAGGCTGATTTACCTTCCCAGGGTTACTGTTAGGTTTAGGCCTAGGGCTAGGATTTTTAAAACTAGGAAGCCCTTAGCTCCAGGCACACTGCAGCTGTTCAAGGCATCCCAAGGGGAGTACAAAAGTGCAACAACATGGCAGCTTTCACAGCTTTTTCCTTGGCACCATCCCTATACCTAGGCTGATTTATCTGCCTAGGGTTAGGGTTAGGGTTCAGCCTAGGGCTTGAATTTCTTTAACCAGGAAGCCCTGAGTTCCAGGCTTACTTCATCTGCCAAAGGCATCCCAAAGGGAGCGCAGAAGTGCCACAACATGGCTGCTTTCACGGCTTTTCCCTTAGGAAGAACCCTAATACCCGGCTGATTTACCTTCCTAGGGTTACTGTTAGGCTTAGGCCTAGGACTTTTAAAACCAGGAAGCCCTGGGCTCCAGGCACACTGCAGCTGCAAAAGGCATCCCAAGGGGAGCGCAAAAGTGACGCAACTTGGCTGCCACCACTGATATTTCCATGAGACCATCCCGAAACATAGGATGATTTTCCTTCCTAGGGTTAAGGTTTGAGTTACGCCTAGGGTAAGGGTTCTATTAACCAGAAAGCCCTGAGTTCCAAGAACACAGCAGCTGCGAAGGACTAGCCAAGAAGAGCGCAAAAGTACCACAACATGCCTGCCTCCACAGCTTTTTCCTTGGGGACATGCCTAATTCCTGGCTGATTTGCCTTTCTCGTCATAGGGTTGGGGTTCGGCCTAGGGCTAGGATTTTTAAAATCAGGAAGCCCTGAGTTCCAGGCACACTGGAGCTGTGAAAGGCATCCAAAAGGGAGTGCAAAAGTGCCACAACATGGCTGTTTCACGGCTTTTTCCTTGGCAAGAAGCCTAACACCAGGCTGATTTACTTTCCCAGGGTTACTGTTAGGCTTAGGCCTAGGGCTAGGATTTTTGAAACTAGGAAGCCCTTAGCTCCAGGCACACTGCAGCTGTTCAAGGCATCCCAAGGGGAGTACAAAAGTGCAACAACATGGCAGCTTTCACAGCTTTTTCCTTGGCACCATCCCTATACCTAGGCTGATTTATCTGCCTAGGGTTAGGGTTAGGGTTCAGCCTAGGGCTTGGATTTCTTTAACCAGGAGGCCCTGAGTTCCAGGCTTACTTCATCTGCCAAAGGCATCCCAGAGCGAGTGCAGAAGTGCCACAACATGGCTGCTTTCACGCCTTTTTCCTTGGCAAGAAGCCTAACATCAGGCTGATTTACCTTCCCAGGGTTACTGTTAGGCTTAGGCCTAGGGCTAGGATTTTTGAAACTAGGAAGCCCTTAGCTCCAGGCACACTGCAGCTGTTCAAGGCCTCCCAAGGGGAGTACAAAAGTGCAACAACATGGCAGCTTTCACAGCTTTTTCCTTGGCACCATCCCTATACCTAGGCTGATTTATCTGCCTAGGGTTAGGGTTAGGGTTCAGCCTAGGGCTTGAATTTTTTTAACCAGGAAGCCCTGAGTTCCAGGCTTACTTCATCTGCCAAAGGCATCCCAAAGGGAGTGCAGAAGTGCCACAACATGGCTGCTTTCACGGCTTTTCCCTTAGGAAGAACCCTAATACCCGGCTGATTTACCTTCCTAGGGTTACTGTTAGGCTTAGGCCTAGGACTTTTAAAACCAGGAAGCCCTGGCCTCCAGGCACACTGCAGCTGCGAAAGGCATCCCAAGGGGAGCGCAAAAGTGACGCAACTTGGCTGCCACCACTGATATTTCCATGAGACCATCCCGAACCATAGGTTGATTTTCCTTCCTAGGGTTAAGGTTTGAGTTACGCCTAGGGTAAGGGCTCTATTAACCAGAAAGCCCTGAGTTCCAAGAACACAGCAGCTGCGAAGGACTAGCCAAGAAGAGCGCAAAAGTACCACAACATGCCTGCCTCCACAGCTTTTTCCTTGTGGACATGCCTAATTCCTGGCTGATTTCCTTTTCTCGTCATAGGGTTGGGGTTCGGCCTAGGGCTAGGATTTTTAAAATCAGGAAGCCCTGAGTTCCAGGCACACTGGAGCTGTGAAAGGCATCCAAAAGGGAGTGCAAAAGTGCCACAACATGGCTGCTTTCACGGCTTTTTCCTTGGCAAGACGCCTAACACCAGGCTGATTTACCTTCCCAGGGTTACTGTTAGGCTTAGGCCTAGGGCTAGGATTTTTAAAACTAGGAAGCCCTTAGCTCCAGGCACACTGCAGCTGTTCAAGGCATCCCAAGGGGAGTACAAAAGTGCAACAACATGGCAGCTTTCACAGCTTTTTCCTTGGCACCATCCCTATACCTAGGCTGATTTATCTGCCTAGGGTTAGGGTTAGGGTTCAGCCTAGGGCTTGAATTTCTTTAACCAGGAAGCCCTGAGTTCCAGGCTTACTTCATCTGCCAAAGGCATCCCAAAGGGAGTGCAGAAGTGCCACAACATGGCTGCTTTAACGGCTTTTCCCTTAGGAAGAACCCTAATACCCGGCTGATTTACCTTCCTAGGGTTACTGTTAGGCTTAGGCCTAGGGCTAGGATTTTTGAAACTAGGAAGCCCTTAGCTCCAGGCACACTGCAGCTGTTCAAGGCATCCAAGGGGAGTACAAAAGTGCAACAACATGGCAGCTTTCACAGCTTTTTCCTTGGCACCATCCCTATACCTAGGCTGATTTATCTGCCTAGGGTTAGGGTTAGGGTTCAGCCTAGGGCTTGGATTTCTTTAACCAGGAAGCCCTGAGTTCCAGGCTTACTTCATCTGCCAAAGGCATCCCAAAGGGAGTGCAAAAGTGCCACAACATGGCTGCTTTCACGGCTTTTTCCTTGGCAAGAAGCCTAACATCAGGCTGATTTACCTTCCCAGGGTTACTGTTAGGCTTAGGCCTAGGGCTAGGATTTTTGAAACTAGGAAGCCCTTAGCTCCAGGCACACTGCAGCTGTTCAAGGCATCCCAAGGGGAGTACAAAAGTGCAACAACATGGCAGCTTTCACAGCTTTTTTCTTGGCACCATGCCTATACCTAGGCTGATTTATCTGCCTAGGGTTAGGGTTAGGGTTCAGCCTAGGGCTTGGATTTCTTTAACCAGGAAGCCCTGAGTTCCAGGCTTACTTCATCTGCCAAAGGCATCCCAAAGGGAGTGCAGAAGTGCCACAACATGGCTGCTTTCACGGCTTTTCCCTTAGGAAGAACCCTAATACCCGGCTGATTTACCTTCCTAGGGTTACTGTTAGGCTTAGGCCTAGGACTTTTAAAACCAGGAAGCCCTGGGCTCCAGGCACACTGCAGCTGCGAAAGGCATCCCAAGGGGAGCGCAAAAGTGACGCAACTTGGCTGCCACCACTGATATTTCCATGAGACCATCCCGAACCATAGGTTGATTTTCCTTCCTAGGGTTAAGGTTTGAGTTACGCCTAGGGTAAGGGTTCTATTAACCAGAAAGCCCTGAGTTCCAAGAACACAGCAGCTGCGAAGGACTAGCCAAGAAGAGCGCAAAAGTACCACAACATGCCTGCCTCCACAGCTTTTTCCTTGGGGACATGCCTAATTCCTGGCTGATTTGCCTTTCTCGTCATAGGGTTGCGGTTCGGCCTAGGGCTAGGATTTTTAAAATCAGGAAGCCCTGAGTTCCAGGCACACTGGAGCTGTGAAAGGCATCCAAAAGGGAGTGCAAAAGTGCCACAACATGGCTGCTTTCACGGCTTTTTCCTTGGCAAGAAGCCTAACACCAGGCTGATTTACTTTCCCAGGGTTACTGTTAGGCTTAGGCCTAGGGCTAGGATTTTTGAAACTAGGAAGCCCTGGGCTCCAGGCACACTGCAGCTGTTCAAGGCATCCCAAGGGGAGTACAAAAGTGCAACAACATGGCAGCTTTCACAGCTTTTTCCTTGGCAAGAAGCCTAACATCAGGCTGATTTACTTTCCCAGGGTTACTGTTAGGCTTAGGCCTAGGACTTTTAAAACCAGGAAGCCCTGGGCTCCAGGCACACTGCAGCTGCGAAAGGCATCCCAAGGGGAGCGCAAAAGTGACGCAACTTGGCTGCCACCACTGATATTTCCATGAGACCATCCCGAACCATAGGTTGATTTTCCTTCCTAGGGTTAAGGTTTGAGTTACGCCTAGGGTAAGGGCTCTATTAACCAGAAAGCCCTGAGTTCCAAGAACACAGCAGCTGCGAAGGACTAGCCAAGAAGAGCGCAAAAGTACCACAACATGCCTGCCTCCACAGCTTTTTCCTTGGGGACATGCCTAATTCCTGGCTGATTTGCCTTTCTCGTCTTAGGGTTGGGGTTCGGCCTAGGGCTAGGATTTTTAAAATCAGGAAGCCCTGAGTTCCAGGCACACTGGAGCTGTGAAAGGCATCCCAAGGGGAGTACAAAAGCGCAACAACATGGCAGCTTTCACAGCTTTTTCCTTGGCAAGAAGCCTAACACCAGGCTGATTTACTTTCCCAGGGTTACTGTTAGGCTTAGGCCTAGGGCTAGGATTTTTGAAACTAGGAAGCCCTGGGCTCCAGGCACACTGCAGCTGTTCAAGGCATCCCAAGGGGAGTACAAAAGTGCAACAACATGGCAGCTTTCACAGCTTTTTCCTTGGCACCATCCCTATACCTAGGCTGATTTATCTGCCTAGGGTTAGGGTTAGGGTTCAGCCTAGGGCTTGGATTTCTTTAACCAGGAAGCCCTGAGTTCCAGGCTTACTTCATCTGCCAAAGGCATCCCAAAGGGAGTGCAGAAGTGCCACAACATGGCTGCTTTCACGGCTTTTTCCTTGGCATGAAGCCTAACATCAGGCTGATTTACCTTCCTAGGGTTACTGTTCGGCTTAGGCCTAGGGCTAGGATTTTTGAAACTAGGAAGCCCTTAGCTCCAGGCACACTGCAGCTGTTCAAGGCATCCCAAGGGGACTACAAAAGTGCAACAACATGGCTGCTTTCACGGCTTTTCCCTTAGGAAGAACCCTAATACCCGGCTGATTTACCTTCCTAGGGTTACTGTTAGGCTTAGGCCTAGGACTTTTAAAACCAGGAAGCCCTGGGCTCCAGGCACACTGCAGCTGCGAAAGGCATCCCAAGGGGAGCGCAAAAGTGACGCAACTTGGCTGCCACCACTGATATTTCCATGAGACCATCCCTAACCATAGGTTGATTTTCCTTCCTAGGGTTAAGGTTTGAGTTACGCCTAGGGTAAGGGCTCTATTAACCAGAAAGCCCTGAGTTCCAAGAACACAGCAGCTGCGAAGGACTAGCCAAGAAGAGCGCAAAAGTACCACAACATGCCTGCCTCCACAGCTTTTTCCTTGGGGACATGCCTAATTCCTGGCTGATTTGCCTTTCTCGTCTTAGGGTTGGGGTTCGGCCTAGGGCTAGGATTTTTAAAAGCAGGAAGCCCTGAGTTCCAGGCACACTGGAGCTGTGAAAGGCATCCAAAAGGGAGTGCAAAAGTGCCACAACATGGCTGCTTTCACGGCTTTTTCCTTGGCAAGAAGCCTAACACCAGGCTGATTTGCCTTCCCAGGGTTACTGTTAGGCTTAGGCCTAGGGCTAGGATTTTTAAAACTAGGAAGCCCTTAGCTCCAGGCACACTGCAGCTGTTCAAGGCATCCCAAGGGGAGTACAAAAGTGCAACAACATGGCAGCTTTCACAGCTTTTTCCTTGGCACCATCCCTATACCTAGGCTGATTTATCTGCCTAGGGTTAGGGTTAGGGTTCAGCCGAGGGCTTGAATTTTTTTTAACCAGGAAGCCCTGAGTTCCAGGCTTACTTCATCTGCCAAAGGCATCCCAAAGGGAGTGCAGAAGTGCCACAACATGGCTGCTTTCACGGCTTTTCCCTTAGGAAGAACCCTAATACCCGGCTGATTTACCTTCCTAGGGTTACTGTTAGGCTTAGGCCTAGGACTTTTAAAACCAGGAAGCCCTGGGCTCCAGGCACACTGCAGCTGTGAAAGGCAGGCATCCCAAGGGGAGCGCAAAAGTGACGCAACTTGGCTGCCACCACTGATATTTCCATGAGACCATCCCGAACCATAGGATGATTTTCCTTCCTAGGGTTAAGGTTTGAGTTACGCCTAGGGTAAGGGTTCTATTAACCAGAAAGCCCTGAGTTCCAAGAACACAGCAGCTGCGAAGGACTAGCCAAGAAGAGCGCAAAAGTACCACAACATGCCTGCCTCCACAGCTTTTTCCTTGGGGACATGCCTAATTCCTGGCTGATTTGCCTTTCTCGTCTTAGGGTTGGGGTTCGGCCTAGGGCTAGGATTTTTAAAAGCAGGAAGCCCTGAGTTCCAGGCACACTGGAGCTGTGAAAGGCATCCAAAAGGGAGTGCAAAAGTGCCACAACATGGCTGCTTTCACGGCTTTTTCCTTGGCAAGAAGCCTAACATCAGGCTGATTTACTTTCCCAGGGTTACTGTTAGGCTTAGGCCTAGGGCTAGGATTTTTGAAACTAGGAAGCCCTTAGCTCCAGGCACACTGCAGCTGTTCAAGGCATCCCAAGGGGAGTACAAAAGTGCAACAACATGGCAGCTTTCACAGCTTTTTCCTTGGCACCATCCCTATACCTAGGCTGATTTATCTGCCTAGGGTTAGGGTTAGGGTTCAGCCTAGGGCTTGGATTTCTTTAACCAGGAGGCCCTGAGTTCCAGGCTTACTTCATCTGCCAAAGGCATCCCAGAGCGAGTGCAGAAGTGCCACAACATGGCTGCTTTCACGCCTTTTTCCTTGGCAAGAAGCCTAACATCAGGCTGATTTACCTTCCCAGGGTTACTGTTAGGCTTAGGCCTAGGGCTAGGATTTTTGAAACTAGGAAGCCCTTAGCTCCAGGCACACTGCAGCTGTTCAAGGCCTCCCAAGGGGAGTACAAAAGTGCAACAACATGGCAGCTTTCACAGCTTTTTCCTTGGCACCATCCCTATACCTAGGCTGATTTATCTGCCTAGGGTTAGGGTTAGGGTTCAGCCTAGGGCTTGAATTTTTTTAACCAGGAAGCCCTGAGTTCCAGGCTTACTTCATCTGCCAAAGGCATCCCAAAGGGAGTGCAGAAGTGCCACAACATGGCTGCTTTCACGGCTTTTCCCTTAGGAAGAACCCTAATACCCGGCTGATTTACCTTCCTAGGGTTACTGTTAGGCTTAGGCCTAGGACTTTTAAAACCAGGAAGCCCTGGCCTCCAGGCACACTGCAGCTGCGAAAGGCATCCCAAGGGGAGCGCAAAAGTGACGCAACTTGGCTGCCACCACTGATATTTCCATGAGACCATCCCGAACCATAGGTTGATTTTCCTTCCTAGGGTTAAGGTTTGAGTTACGCCTAGGGTAAGGGCTCTATTAACCAGAAAGCCCTGAGTTCCAAGAACACAGCAGCTGCGAAGGACTAGCCAAGAAGAGCGCAAAAGTACCACAACATGCCTGCCTCCACAGCTTTTTCCTTGTGGACATGCCTAATTCCTGGCTGATTTCCTTTTCTCGTCATAGGGTTGGGGTTCGGCCTAGGGCTAGGATTTTTAAAATCAGGAAGCCCTGAGTTCCAGGCACACTGGAGCTGTGAAAGGCATCCAAAAGGGAGTGCAAAAGTGCCACAACATGGCTGCTTTCACGGCTTTTTCCTTGGCAAGACGCCTAACACCAGGCTGATTTACCTTCCCAGGGTTACTGTTAGGCTTAGGCCTAGGGCTAGGATTTTTAAAACTAGGAAGCCCTTAGCTCCAGGCACACTGCAGCTGTTCAAGGCATCCCAAGGGGAGTACAAAAGTGCAACAACATGGCAGCTTTCACAGCTTTTTCCTTGGCACCATCCCTATACCTAGGCTGATTTATCTGCCTAGGGTTAGGGTTAGGGTTCAGCCTAGGGCTTGAATTTCTTTAACCAGGAAGCCCTGAGTTCCAGGCTTACTTCATCTGCCAAAGGCATCCCAAAGGGAGTGCAGAAGTGCCACAACATGGCTGCTTTAACGGCTTTTCCCTTAGGAAGAACCCTAATACCCGGCTGATTTACCTTCCTAGGGTTACTGTTAGGCTTAGGCCTAGGGCTAGGATTTTTGAAACTAGGAAGCCCTTAGCTCCAGGCACACTGCAGCTGTTCAAGGCATCCAAGGGGAGTACAAAAGTGCAACAACATGGCAGCTTTCACAGCTTTTTCCTTGGCACCATCCCTATACCTAGGCTGATTTATCTGCCTAGGGTTAGGGTTAGGGTTCAGCCTAGGGCTTGGATTTCTTTAACCAGGAAGCCCTGAGTTCCAGGCTTACTTCATCTGCCAAAGGCATCCCAAAGGGAGTGCAAAAGTGCCACAACATGGCTGCTTTCACGGCTTTTTCCTTGGCAAGAAGCCTAACATCAGGCTGATTTACCTTCCCAGGGTTACTGTTAGGCTTAGGCCTAGGGCTAGGATTTTTGAAACTAGGAAGCCCTTAGCTCCAGGCACACTGCAGCTGTTCAAGGCATCCCAAGGGGAGTACAAAAGTGCAACAACATGGCAGCTTTCACAGCTTTTTTCTTGGCACCATCCCTATACCTAGGCTGATTTATCTGCCTAGGGTTAGGGTTAGGGTTCAGCCTAGGGCTTGGATTTCTTTAACCAGGAAGCCCTGAGTTCCAGGCTTACTTCATCTGCCAAAGGCATCCCAAAGGGAGTGCAGAAGTGCCACAACATGGCTGCTTTCACGGCTTTTCCCTTAGGAAGAACCCTAATACCCGGCTGATTTACCTTCCTAGAGTTACTGTTAGGCTTAGGCCTAGGACTTTTAAAACCAGGAAGCCCTGGGCTCCAGGCACACTGCAGCTGCGAAAGGCATCCCAAGGGGAGCGCAAAAGTGACGCAACTTGGCTGCCACCACTGATATTTCCATGAGACCATCCCGAACCATAGGTTGATTTTCCTTCCTAGGGTTAAGGTTTGAGTTACGCCTAGGGTAAGGGTTCTATTAACCAGAAAGCCCTGAGTTCCAAGAACACAGCAGCTGCGAAGGACTAGCCAAGAAGAGCGCAAAAGTACCACAACATGCCTGCCTCCACAGCTTTTTCCTTGGGGACATGCCTAATTCCTGGCTGATTTGCCTTTCTCGTCATAGGGTTGCGGTTCGGCCTAGGGCTAGGATTTTTAAAATCAGGAAGCCCTGAGTTCCAGGCACACTGGAGCTGTGAAAGGCATCCAAAAGGGAGTGCAAAAGTGCCACAACATGGCTGCTTTCACGGCTTTTTCCTTGGCAAGAAGCCTAACACCAGGCTGATTTACTTTCCCAGGGTTACTGTTAGGCTTAGGCCTAGGGCTAGGATTTTTGAAACTAGGAAGCCCTGGGCTCCAGGCACACTGCAGCTGTTCAAGGCATCCCAAGGGGAGTACAAAAGTGCAACAACATGGCAGCTTTCACAGCTTTTTCCTTGGCAAGAAGCCTAACATCAGGCTGATTTACTTTCCCAGGGTTACTGTTAGGCTTAGGCCTAGGACTTTTAAAACCAGGAAGCCCTGGGCTCCAGGCACACTGCAGCTGCGAAAGGCATCCCAAGGGGAGCGCAAAAGTGACGCAACTTGGCTGCCACCACTGATATTTCCATGAGACCATCCCGAACCATAGGTTGATTTTCCTTCCTAGGGTTAAGGTTTGAGTTACGCCTAGGGTAAGGGCTCTATTAACCAGAAAGCCCTGAGTTCCAAGAACACAGCAGCTGCGAAGGACTAGCCAAGAAGAGCGCAAAAGTACCACAACATGCCTGCCTCCACAGCTTTTTCCTTGGGGACATGCCTAATTCCTGGCTGATTTGCCTTTCTCGTCTTAGGGTTGGGGTTCGGCCTAGGGCTAGGATTTTTAAAATCAGGAAGCCCTGAGTTCCAGGCACACTGGAGCTGTGAAAGGCATCCCAAGGGGAGTACAAAAGCGCAACAACATGGCAGCTTTCACAGCTTTTTCCTTGGCAAGAAGCCTAACACCAGGCTGATTTACTTTCCCAGGGTTACTGTTAGGCTTAGGCCTAGGGCTAGGATTTTTGAAACTAGGAAGCCCTGGGCTCCAGGCACACTGCAGCTGTTCAAGGCATCCCAAGGGGAGTACAAAAGTGCAACAACATGGCAGCTTTCACAGCTTTTTCCTTGGCACCATCCCTATACCTAGGCTGATTTATCTGCCTAGGGTTAGGGTTAGGGTTCAGCCTAGGGCTTGGATTTCTTTAACCAGGAAGCCCTGAGTTCCAGGCTTACTTCATCTGCCAAAGGCATCCCAAAGGGAGTGCAGAAGTGCCACAACATGGCTGCTTTCACGGCTTTTTCCTTGGCATGAAGCCTAACATCAGGCTGATTTACCTTCCTAGGGTTACTGTTCGGCTTAGGCCTAGGGCTAGGATTTTTGAAACTAGGAAGCCCTTAGCTCCAGGCACACTGCAGCTGTTCAAGGCATCCCAAGGGGACTACAAAAGTGCAACAACATGGCTGCTTTCACGGCTTTTCCCTTAGGAAGAACCCTAATACCCGGCTGATTTACCTTCCTAGGGTTACTGTTAGGCTTAGGCCTAGGACTTTTAAAACCAGGAAGCCCTGGGCTCCAGGCACACTGCAGCTGCGAAAGGCATCCCAAGGGGAGCGCAAAAGTGACGCAACTTGGCTGCCACCACTGATATTTCCATGAGACCATCCCTAACCATAGGTTGATTTTCCTTCCTAGGGTTAAGGTTTGAGTTACGCCTAGGGTAAGGGCTCTATTAACCAGAAAGCCCTGAGTTCCAAGAACACAGCAGCTGCGAAGGACTAGCCAAGAAGAGCGCAAAAGTACCACAACATGCCTGCCTCCACAGCTTTTTCCTTGGGGACATGCCTAATTCCTGGCTGATTTGCCTTTCTCGTCTTAGGGTTGGGGTTCGGCCTAGGGCTAGGATTTTTAAAAGCAGGAAGCCCTGAGTTCCAGGCACACTGGAGCTGTGAAAGGCATCCAAAAGGGAGTGCAAAAGTGCCACAACATGGCTGCTTTCACGGCTTTTTCCTTGGCAAGAAGCCTAACACCAGGCTGATTTGCCTTCCCAGGGTTACTGTTAGGCTTAGGCCTAGGGCTAGGATTTTTAAAACTAGGAAGCCCTTAGCTCCAGGCACACTGCAGCTGTTCAAGGCATCCCAAGGGGAGTACAAAAGTGCAACAACATGGCAGCTTTCACAGCTTTTTCCTTGGCACCATCCCTATACCTAGGCTGATTTATCTGCCTAGGGTTAGGGTTAGGGTTCAGCCGAGGGCTTGAATTTTTTTTAACCAGGAAGCCCTGAGTTCCAGGCTTACTTCATCTGCCAAAGGCATCCCAAAGGGAGTGCAGAAGTGCCACAACATGGCTGCTTTCACGGCTTTTCCCTTAGGAAGAACCCTAATACCCGGCTGATTTACCTTCCTAGGGTTACTGTTAGGCTTAGGCCTAGGACTTTTAAAACCAGGAAGCCCTGGGCTCCAGGCACACTGCAGCTGTGAAAGGCAGGCATCCCAAGGGGAGCGCAAAAGTGACGCAACTTGGCTGCCACCACTGATATTTCCATGAGACCATCCCGAACCATAGGATGATTTTCCTTCCTAGGGTTAAGGTTTGAGTTACGCCTAGGGTAAGGGTTCTATTAACCAGAAAGCCCTGAGTTCCAAGAACACAGCAGCTGCGAAGGACTAGCCAAGAAGAGCGCAAAAGTACCACAACATGCCTGCCTCCACAGCTTTTTCCTTGGGGACATGCCTAATTCCTGGCTGATTTGCCTTTCTCGTCTTAGGGTTGGGGTTCGGCCTAGGGCTAGGATTTTTAAAAGCAGGAAGCCCTGAGTTCCAGGCACACTGGAGCTGTGAAAGGCATCCAAAAGGGAGTGCAAAAGTGCCACAACATGGCTGCTTTCACGGCTTTTTCCTTGGCAAGAAGCCTAACATCAGGCTGATTTACTTTCCCAGGGTTACTGTTAGGCTTAGGCCTAGGGCTAGGATTTTTGAAACTAGGAAGCCCTTAGCTCCAGGCACACTGCAGCTGTTCAAGGCATCCCAAGGGGAGTACAAAAGTGCAACAACATGGCAGCTTTCACAGCTTTTTCCTTGGCACCATCCCTATACCTAGGCTGATTTATCTGCCTAGGGTTAGGGTTAGGGTTCAGCCTAGGGCTTGGATTTCTTTAACCAGGAAGCCCTGAGTTCCAGGCTTACTTCATCTGCCAAAGGCATCCCAAAGGGAGTGCAGAAGTGCCACAACATGGCTGCTTTCACGGCTTTTTCCTTGGCAAGAAGCCTAACATCAGGCTGATTTACTTTCCCAGGGTTACTGTTCGGCTTAGGCCTAGGGCTAGGATTTTTGAAACTAGGAAGCCCTTAGCTCCAGGCACACTGCAGCTGTTCAAGGCATCCCAAGGGGACTACAAAAGTGCAACAACATGGCAGCTTTCACAGCTTTTTCCTTGGCACCATCCCTATACCTAGGCTGATTTATCTGCCTAGGGTTAGGGTTAGGGTTCAGCCTAGGGCTTGAATTTTTTTTACCAGGAAGCCCTGAGTTCCAGGCTTACTTCATCTGCCAAAGGCATCCCAAAGGGAGTGCAGAAGTGCCACAACATGGCTGCTTTCACGGCTTTTCCCTTAGGAAGAACCCTAATACCCGGCTGATTTACCTTCCTAGGGTTACTGTTAGGCTTAGGCCTAGGACTTTTAAAACCAGGAAGCCCTGGGCCCCAGGCACACTGCAGCTGCGAAAGGCATCCCAAGGGGAGCGCAAAAGTGACGCAACTTGGCTGCCACCACTGATATTTCCATGAGAGCATCCCGAACCATAGGTTGATTTTCCTTCCTAGGGTTAAGGTTTGAGTTACGCCTAGGGTAAGGGTTCTATTAACCAGAAAGCCCTGAGTTCCAAGAACACAGCAGCTGCGAAGGACTAGCCAAGAAGAGCGCAAAAGTACCACAACATGCCTGCCTCCACAGCTTTTTCCTTGGGGACATGCCTAATTCCTGGCTGATTTGCCTTTCTCGTCTTAGGGTTGCGGTTCGGCCTAGGGCTAGGATTTTTAAAAGCAGGAAGCCCTGAGTTCCAGGCACACTGGAGCTGTGAAAGGCATCCAAAAGGGATTGCAAAAGTGCCACAACATGGCTGCTTTCACGGCTTTTTCCTTGGCAAGACGCCTAACACCAGGCTGACTTACCTTCCCAGGGTTACTATTAGGCTTAAGCCTAGGGCTACGATTTTTAAAACTAGGAAGCCCTTAGCTCCAGGCACACTGCAGCTGTTCAAGGCATCCCAAGGGGAGTACAAAAGTGCAACAACATGGCAGCTTTCACAGCTTTTTCCTTGGCACCATCCCTATACCTAGGCTGATTTATCTGCCTAGGGTTAGGGTTAGGGTTCAGCCTAGGGCTTGAATTTCTTTAACCAGGAAGCCCTGAGTTCCAGGCTTACTTCATCTGCCAAAGGCATCCCAAAGGGAGTGCAGAAGTGCCACAACATGGCTGCTTTCACGGCTTTTCCCTTAGGAAGAACCCTAATACCCGGCTGATTTACCTTCCTAGGGTTACTGTTAGGCTTAGGCCTAGGACTTTTAAAACCAGGAAGCCCTGGGCTCCAGGCACACTGCAGCTGCAAAAGGCATCCCAAGGGGAGCGCAAAAGTGACGCAACTTGGCTGCCACCACTGATATTTCCATGAGACCATCCCGAACCATAGGCTGATTTTCCTTCCTAGGGTTAAGGTTTGAGTTACGCCTAGGGTAAGGGTCTATTAACCAGAAAGCCCTGAGTTCCAAGAACACAGCAGCTGCGAAGGACTAGCCAAGAAGAGCGCAAAAGTACCACAACATGCCTGCCTCCACAGCTTTTTCCTTGGGGACATGCCTAATTCCTGGCTGATTTGCCTTTCTCGTCTTAGGGTTGGGGTTCGGCCTAGGGCTAGGATTTTTAAAATCAGGAAGCCCTGAGTTCCAGGCACACTGCAGCTGTGAAAGGCATCCAAAAGGGAGTGCAAAAGTGCCACAACATGGCTGTTTTCACGGCTTTTTCCTTGGCAAGAAACCTAACATCAGGCTGACTTACTTTCCCAGGGTTACTGTTAGGCTTAGGCCTAGGGCTAGGATTTTTGAAACTAGGAAGCCCTGGGCTCCAGGCACACTGCAGCTGTTCAAGGCATCCCAAGGGGAGTACAAAAGTGCAACAACATGGCAGCTTTCACAGCTTTTTCCTTGGCACCATCCCTATACCTAGGCTGATTTATCTGCCTAGGGTTAGGGTTAGGGTTCAGCCTAGGGCTTGGATTTCTTTAACCAGGAAGCCCTGAGTTCCAGGCTTACTTCATCTGCCAAAGGCATCCCAAAGGGAGTGCAGAAGTGCCACAACATGGCTGCTTTCACGGCTTTTCCCTTAGGAAGAACCCTAATACCCGGCTGATTTACCTTCCTAGGGTTACTGTTAGGCTTAGGCCTAGGACTTTTAAAACCAGGAAGCCCTGGGCTCCAGGCACACTGCAGCTGCAAAAGGCATCCCAAGGGGAGCGCAAAAGTGACGCAACTTGGCTGCCACCACTGATATTTCCATGAGACCATCCCGAACCATAGGCTGATTTTCCTTCCTAGGGTTAAGGTTTGAGTTACGCCTAGGGTAAGGGTTCTATTAACCAGAAAGCCCTGAGTTCCAAGAACACAGCAGCTGCGAAGGACTAGCCAAGAAGAGCGCAAAAGTACCACAACATGCCTGCCTCCACAGCTTTTTCCTTGGGGACATGCCTAATTCCTGGCTGATTTGCCTTTCTCGTCTTAGGGTTGGGGTTCGGCCTAGGGCTAGGATTTTTAAAAGCAGGAAGCCCTGAGTTCCAGGCACACTGGAGCTGTGAAAGGCATCCAAAAGGGAGTGCAAAAGTGCCACAACATGGCTGTTTCACGGCTTTTTCCTTGGCAAGAAGCCTAACATCAGGCTGATTTACTTTCCCAGGGTTACTGTTAGGCTTAGGCCTAGGGCTAGGAGTTTTGAAACTAGGAAGCCCTTAGCTCCAGGCACACTGCAGCTGTTCAAGGCATCCCAAGGGGAGTACAAAAGTGCAACAACATGGCAGCTTTCACAGCTTTTTCCTTGGCACCATCCCTATACCTAGGCTGATTTATCTGCCTAGGGTTAGGGTTAGGGTTCAGCCTAGGGCTTGGATTTCTTTAACCAGGAAGCCCTGAGTTCCAGGCTTACTTCATCTGCCAAAGGCATCCCAAAGGGAGTGCAGAAGTGCCACAACATGGCTGCTTTCACGGCTTTTCCCTTAGGAAGAACCCTAATACCCGGCTGATTTACCTTCCTAGGGTTACTGTTAGGCTTAGGCCTAGGACTTTTAAAACCAGGAAGCCCTGGGCTCCAGGCACACTGCAGCTGCGAAAGGCATCCCAAGGGGAGCGCAAAAGTGACGCAACTTGGCTGCCACCACTGATATTTCCATGAGACCATCCCTAACCATAGGTTGATTTTCCTTCCTAGGGTTAAGGTTTGAGTTACGCCTAGGGTAAGGGTCTATTAACCAGAAAGCCCTGAGTTCCAAGAACACAGCAGCTGCGAAGGACTAGCCAAGAAGAGCGCAAAAGTACCACAACATGCCTGCCTCCACAGCTTTTTCCTTGGGGACATGCCTAATTCCTGGCTGATTTGCCTTTCTCGTCTTAGGGTTGGGGTTCGGCCTAGGGCTAGGATTTTTAAAAGCAGGAAGCCCTGAGTTCCAGGCACACTGGAGCTGTGAAAGGCATCCAAAAGGGAGTGCAAAAGTGCCACAACATGGCTGCTTTCACGGCTTTTTCCTTGGCAAGAAGCCTAACATCAGGCTGACATACTTTCCCAGGGTTACTGTTAGGCTTAGGCCTAGGGCTAGGATTTTTGAAACTAGGAAGCCCTGGGCTCCAGGCACACTGCAGCTGTTCAAGGCATCCCAAGGGGAGTA